>NW_015622997.1:82896-175848 GCF_000320785.1 Rhodotorula toruloides NP11 | reverse complement strand
TGGACGGCGAAGAAGATGTGCTTGACGTTCTTGATCTCGTTCGCCGGCTTCAAGCCAAGCGATGACAGCGCCTCCTTCGCCTGCTCGCCGCGGCTGACCTCCTCCAGCAGGTGCAGGATGAGCTTGAGGATGCGGGGCTTGTCGCCAGCCTTGATGCGACCGTTGATGACGAGACCATCGAGCTTGAGCGTCTTCTTGAGCGGCAAGGTGTAGGCGTTGCGAGCAATCTCGTCGACGAGCGACTGGAGGGAGATCCACCCGCTTGCGACGGCTGCGGGGTTCTCCTGATTCGTGGAGGTGCGCGACAGAGATGCTCCGCTCGCCTGTGCACCAGCAGGCTGTGCAATCGGCGCGTTGCGAGCGGGGTTCGCAGTCTGAGTGGGCGGAGGAGGAGGAATGTCGCGGCGCGGGCGACTCGTCGGCTGAGCGAATGACTGAACCGTCGGAGCCGGCGCCTGCTGCGTGGTGGTGGCCTGGGGAGCCGTGCGAGTGTCGTTGTCGGAGCTCGAAGGGCGGACGGAGAGAGGGGTGTTGTTGCGAGCAGTTGCGGCTTCCGAGGCGGCGGTTCCAGCGCCTGAAGACGTCGACGCCGAGCGCCCGATGCTCTGCCCAACGAGGAGGCTGCGTCAGAACTGCGTTGCGCGCGTGTACGAGTCGTTCGTGGCGCGAAAGGCAGAGGGAGCGCACCTCGTCCTCCCCATCACTCGCGCTCGTCTCCGATCCCCCATCGAGTCTACTGATCTGCGACTCGATCGCCTTGAGCTCCTTCTCCAAGCATTCACGCTCCTGCCTGATCTTGACAGCCTCATTGCCCCTTCCCTGACCTGCGCGCTGAAAGGCGACTTCTTCCGCCTTCTTGCTCTTGATCGCAGCGATGAACCGCGCGCGCTTCTTCTCGAGGTCGTGCTGCTCCCTGCTCTGCCAGTCCCGCTTGCCGAAGACACGCTTGCGTCCCCAGGGGTCGACGGTGCCATCCGCCTCCTCGACCCTGGCCCGCTTGAGCACAGGAGACACGTCTTGACGGGGCGTTCCAGCCCAGGCGTGGGTGTTGGACGGCCCGGGCGTGTTGGACGCGTCGCATAGGACGCCGTGGCGGCGTTGCGGAGGAGGGCCGTTCGAGGCGGACGAGGACGAGGTAGGGCGCGGCGGAGCCATCGGAGGGAGTGGCGAGGTGTAGGAGGGCGCGCGTCGATGTCGTAGTGAGTGTTCGAGCGCGACTCTTCCGCGAATAAGCGAGGTAGCGTGGACGGAGGAGGAGAGAGTGCGAAGAAGCTACACGCGCAGACGCTCTCCTCGACTCGCACCAGCTGCTCGCAAGCGAAGGGTCTCAGCTGGATGCAGACATGCTAGACTGCCGATGGCTGACGCGCAGACGCCTCTTTCGACGTTTCAAGGAGGGGACATCTCTCCTCGTGCAGGTCAACCTTCCCAAGCCCTCACCTTGGTCGGATCTGCGCTCTCCTGCGCTCGTCCACACGCTGACAGGTCAACAACATAGCAAGCTTCACCGTCCTCCATGCTCGCACCGATTTGAGGCCGACTTCGTTGAGGGAGAAGAAGGAGGAGACTTTCGCTTTTCAGTCGTGGTTCCTGTTGTCTTTCGTACATCGTTCTCAGACAGTGCGCCCCTTTATTGCCATGCAATCCCCGCGCTCGTCCATCTACTGCCTGCCTCGTGCGAGTCGGAGAGAATCTCGTGGCTGGCCTCTCTCGCCTCTCAACTCCGGCCTCAAGCTCGCCAGGCGTCGCTGCTTTCGCTCTGATGCCTCCTGCCAGCGAACGTTGTCTCACGCCATGCTACCGACGCGCCCGATGAACGACGCGACCCGTTGCAGCCATCCGGCTCACTTCGCCCGCTCCTTCTCCCGCTGCTCCTTCAGCTGCCGGTACATCTTGACCGCCCGCTCCCGCTCCGCATCCAGCATCGCCTTCATCGCCGGATTGATGGGTAGCCGCGAGCTTCCGACCGGCGCATCTGGACCCGCCAGCTTGAACGTCCCCGGCCCCTCACTCGTTGTCCCGCACGCCGCTGCGCCACCTGGCCCAAGCACCTTCTGCATGAGACCCTTACGAGCGGGGTCTGCAAGCGTAGGTGGCGCTTGGACAACATCGTCGATCCGTCGCCGCAAATCTGCCGCTGCGAACTCGGTCCGGCCTGACCGACTCTTCGCCTGCTCGAGTTGCTGCTGTTCCCGCTGCACTCTGGGCTTGGCGAACGGATCGAGCGACTCCTCCGGCGTCGGCTTAGCCTTCTTTGCGACGGGCTTGCCGTCCTTGTCCTTCGTGACGCCCGAGTCTTCCTCTTCATCCTCCTCATCCTCGTCCGCGGTTTGCTTCGCCTTGCCCTTCCGGTCTTTCCGCTTCTGAGCCGTATTGCTCGCATCTTTGATAGCCGTACGGACAGAGTGTCGCATCTCTTGCTCGACGCGGTGGTTGAACGAGGAGAGCGATTCGTAGGGGAGCGGCTGGATGGCGGAGGATTTCTGCGGGCGTGCAAGGATTAGCGGGGGATAGCAGGATAGGAATGCTAGTGTGCTCACCTTTTGCTGGTTCGGGTTCTTACCCTTCGTTTCCTCCTCGACCTTCCGCTTCTTCTTCGCATGGTACTCCTCTCTCAGCTTGGCGGCGTTCAGGATCCTGCGAGAGACTCGTCAGCACGTCATCGTCATGTCGGGGAGCCAGAGGACGCACCGGAAAGCCGACTTGCTCATCCCGCCCGTGTCGACAGGACCCGCACCCGAGCCAGCCTTCTTCCGCTTCTTGTTCCGCTTCTCGCCGTCCGCCGTTCCAGCCGCCTCCGTCCCCTCTGTAGTTGTAGTGATCGGCAAGAGCGAGTCTGCAGCCGTCGGAGGGTTGTCGATGCCTCTGCGAGCGGATTCAGGGTCAGGGAGCGATGAGGATGGGCAGACGGGAGAAAGCGAAGGCGCACTTTGCTTCGCTCGCCGCGAGACGGAGACTGCGTTTGGCGCGCTTGTGAGGCATCCTACAGAGCCAGTAGAGGCGAGCAGCGATGAGCAAGTGAGCTGGACTTGTCCAAGCTTGTTGGTGGGGCGGTGCCGACCTGTCTGGCGACGTCAAAGCGGTCTCAACGACCGCAGGAGGCGTAGGGAAGCTTTCGGCGGTCTCTACGCCCGCCGAATCGCTACTCGCGGACCAAGCGGATTCGAAGTCGCTCTCCTTGCGAGTCCCTCGTCGAGAAGCATCGACCTGATCATGCTCAAACACCCGCCAAACATGCAATACACGGCTCCTCCTCCCTCTAGTCCACCTTGTCCCTACCCTCCGCGTCTCCGTCGCGGCTCTCTGCCCGCTTCCCGCCCGCCATCCTCTCCTTCCTCGCCTTCTTCCATTCTTTGAACTCCCGCAACAACCCAACCAGCAAAGGCACGGCCACCGGCCCGAAGAGCGGCGTGTAGATGGCGTACTTGTGCTCGTCGGGAAAGTAGAGGAGGGCGACCATCGAGGGGTCGAAATAGGCTCGCGAAGCGAGGGTTTGGGCGAGGGCGGCGTGACGGAGGGCGTCGACTGGGGCCACAGCGGAGGATGCCTGAGGGTATGAAAACGAAACGGAGGAGGTCAAAGCCCGTCGCAAGACAGCAGACCGCTAGACCGGCCAACTCGCCTTGTCCAGCTCGTCCAGCGCTCGCTTTATCCGCTCCTGCACCTCCTTGCTGATGCGCATGTTGGGGATATCCCGTGCCATCTTGACAGTCGCTTGAAGCGTCTCAACGCAATCCTCCACAGCCTCCCTCGTTCGCCGGTGAATGAGCCTGTCGACCTGCGCCTGCCCTCCTCCACCTGATCGTGAGGTCTCGAGGCCCAGAAGGACGCGGAGCTGTTGCTCGAAAAGGCGGAACGGAGCGGCAAAAGCTGAAGAAGGGACGTCGAGGGGGACTGAGGGCGGAGATTCGGGGGAAGAAGAGAGCGGGTTGAGGATGACTACGCCGCCTCGTTGCGGCATGATGAAGGCAGAGGTGGGTTTGATCTCGTCTGATCCGCACAAGCATGACCAGTCAGTTCGTGCTTCAGCCGTAGAGGGCAAGCAAGTCTGCGCACCTCCTGCTCGAATGCGCATAGGCCGGTTCTCGGCGCTTGGAACGTAGAGCATGAGATGGATGACGGGATCGAGTGTATCGCCCGTCGCTGCAATAGTGGTACGAGTCAGACGAAGGACGATTTCAGCGGGCAGAGAAGACGCACCAAGGTTCCAGTCGGCGTTGTTCACAAATGCCCGCAGGTCGTTCTCTTCCACCAGCGTACCCGCACCCTCATCTCGGTGAAGCTCAATAGCGAGAGGAGAGAAGTACTGGATCTGGGTCTCGAAGGTGAAGTTGTGCAGAGGCGCCAGAGTCTTGAGGAGCGGACGAAGGTGTTCTGCCGGAGGCGTAGAGGATCAGTCAGGCTCCGTGAATCAGTCAGGAGAGCACGCACGTCTGATCAATGAGGGCGCACCCCACGTCAAGACCGCACCGCCTTGGCTCGCATCCTGGTTCAACAGGCTGAGGACGACCTTGTAGTTCGGGGAGAACCGCACGACGCGCGAATCTGCAGGGCACACAAGGAAGCTCAGCCTAGAGTAGAGGCGGGTAAGAAACCTGCAAGGACGCACCTGTACCGTCCCGCAAGTCGTCTCTCCGAGGTATCCGCTCCTGCCAATTCTCCGCCCAGTGTTGCACCCGGCTATTCGGCAGCGATCTCCGTTCGAGAGTCGTCGTCTTCCACCACAGCGGCAGTCCCAGCAGCACAACAGCCCAGAACGAGAGAACAATCCACCGCCGAGAACGAGAGTCGACGGGTGGTGAGGGCGGTGTTGGGCGAGGCGCGGGTTCTGGCGCTTCGCTGGGACTTCCTGTGGGAGGACCTGACATGTCTGGTGTGTCGCTCGAGCCCATACGAGCCAGTGAGTGCGGATGATGAGGTTAAGTTGCCGACGCACCACCTCCTGGACCTGAACCGCTCGCTGCTGCACCTCTACATTGGCAAGGGCTGCCACGAGTTGCTCTACCGGATTCGCCAAAGCTCTTTCTACCCCGTACGAAGCTTGACACCACGCGCCTCGCCCTCCGACCGACTCTCGTATCCTCATCAGCGAACCCCAACTCCCTCGACCGTTCATGGCGATGCAGTCAATAAATCGCTTCTTGTGGGGTCCGACGCCGCAGGAGAAGGTGCGCAAGTGGCAGGGTCAGCTCAAGAAGGAGCAGCGAATGCTGGACCGCGAGATCCACACGCTCGACCTCGCCAGCAACAAGGTCAAGGCCGAGGTGAAGAAGCTGGCGCAGAAGGGCGACACGAAGAACGCCAAGCTGCTCGCGAGGGAGGTCGTGCGGAGTAACCGGCAGAAGCAGCGGATGCTCACGAGCAAGGCGCAGCTCAACTCGATAAATATGCAGCTGGGCCACCAACTCGGTGCGTTCCCTCTCTTGTCTCTCTCCAGTTTGCACGCTTACTCGTTATTCTCACAGCGATGGTCAAGGTGACGGGGACCCTGCAGGCGTCGACGGAGATCATGAGGGCGTCCAACTCGCTCATCAAGCTGCCGCAACTATCGGGCACGATGCGGGAAATGAGCGCTGAGATGATGAAGGTGCGTCCAGTTCGATCATCCGGACGCTCTCTGCGTACTGACGACCCTCGTGCAGGCCGGCATCATGACGGAGATGATGGACGACACGATGGAGACGCTCGACGAGGCAGATGAGGAGCTCGAGGAGGAGGCGCAGGAAGAGGTGGACAAGGTGCTGTGGCAGATCACAGACGGCAAGCTGGGACAGGCGACCGGCAAGGTCGGCGAGCTGCCACAGACGACAGGGCCGACACCGGCAGAAATCGAGCGAGACGAGGAGATGGAGCGGGCGATACAAGGTTTGTTGTCGAGTTAAGGTGTTGCTGTACGCCGTCTAGCCCTCGTTGTATACTCACTGTGCAAGTAGATCACACTGCCTGAACATGCGATGCGAGTACTATGCTACAAGTCCTCTCGTCCTCCCCTCACAGCTTCTTGATCCGGTTCCCGAGCTTGTCAATCTCGTACTCGCCGTCGTCCTCTTCCTCCTCTTCCTCCTCCTCGCTCTCCTCTTCTTCGTCCGAGTGATGTGGTCGCCACGCTCCGCCCGCATGGTTAGGGTTCTCGATGAGCAAGTCGCCCGCCTCCTCGATCTCCTCCTTCGCTCGTTCTGCAAGGACACTCGTCAGCACACCATCGCTTCGACGCAGAGATGGGACGCACTCCGCTCGTCCTGCTCGCGCTCCATCTCCCTGATCATGACCTCCTGCATCTCGATGACTGACTCGGGCGTCGTGCAAGTGCGATACCGCTCGATGATGGGTCTGGGCAGTCCAAGTCAGCGTCGAATCGGAGAGTTGAAAGTGATGGCCGCACCCGTTAACCTCCCAGAACGAGTGACCCCACGAGAACTTGCTCAGTAACACCTCCGCCTGCGCATCGAAGCCAGTTATGTACAGCGCAGCGGCGATAGCTTCGACGCAGGTGAGCTTGTAGGCTGTGTGTAAAAGCGTGTCAGATGCGAAGCGACTGCGAGTGAGCCAAAGGACGCACGTTTGCCGTAGTTGACGGGATTAGCAGCGACGAGGTACGGAACTGCAAGTCGAGCGAGATCAGCCTCACCCCTTCGGAGCGAGATGCCACATACGCACGTAACCGCTCATGAGGAGATTTGATCTTGTTGAACGGGATCTCCTCGAGGCGCGCCCAGGAGCACTCGACGACCGCAACTCCCGCAGCCGCAACGATGTCCTTGTCCGCAGGGCAGACGACCTGCGTTCCTTTTGGGCTGGTGGGTCACCGTGCGTCAGTTCATACTCGTCTGAGGGACTGCAACGAGTGAAACACCTCATCACGACGCCTTGGAAGCGCTGCCCGACCCTCAACTCCTGCATCAAGTCGAGTCGAGCGAGTTTCTTCCCGCTACACTTGCGCGGGTCGCAGTGGTCAAAATCCTGTATCGAGCATCAATCAGCCTCGTTCAGTCTACGCAGAGAACGAGTCCACGCACCCACATCGCGACGGGCACTTCGCTCGCAAGCAGTTCATCGCCTCCCTCGCCTATCGACCGTCTCCACTCGTCAGCCACCCGCTCAGACCGCCCAGAACCCCGGGAGTGTACTCACCATCCGACTCGCTCCCCTCCCCTCGAAGCGGCTGGTCCACCGCCGAAGCAGGGATCTCGCTGAACCCGCTCCCTCCGTACTGAGATCTGTCGCGCTGGACGCGGGGTGTGTTGTTGCGCCCGCCTTTGCCAGCGCCGGCGGAGGTGCCTCGGCCTCGACCGCGGCCGCGTGGAGCCATTGGAACAGCGGGAAGCGGGAGAGGCGAATGCGGGAGAAGGTCAAGAGGGGAGGGCGAAAGTCGGTGATCAGGCGGCAGCTTCTTTCTTACTTGCATGGTCTCTATACGAACAGCGCCAGTATTGCCCGCGGAAGAACCCTAAGATTGCGAGAGAGGGAGACGGGGTGATAATAGCGAGAACCGAAGAAAGAGGGAAGGACTAAAGGGGAATCGGGGGAACTCGCAGGTTAGATGCGATCCATGCTAGAACGTCCATGCAGCCCTACGATACCGACTCGAGACCTCAGGCGAGGAACGCCGCGAGGCCGGCGAGGAAGGCGCCGAAAGCGCCCGAGACGACGACCTCGTTTGCATTGGAGGTCTTGCTCGTCTGTGCGGCGGCGTTGGCGGAGGTGCCGGTTGCGCCTGCGCCGGATGCGCCAGAGCGTGAGGCCGACGCGCCGCCGGTCATGGTCGCGGAAGAGGCGGTCGACGAAGAGGTCGAGGTGGACTGCGGTTTCCGAATGGTCAGCATTGAGCTCATTGCGGCAAGGACCCAGGGAGGACTCACCTGGTAGCCAAGCAATGAGTTGGGGAACAAGTCGGTCGACTGGTACGTCTTGCAGTTGCTCGACGCCGGCACGCGAGGCGTCCAAGGGAGCGTCGAGGTTGCAGGAAGGGACGATGGCTGCGACCAGATGGTCTTGGAGCCGTCGGTACCGGTGTAGGTGCCGACGACGTCCTGGAGGTCGCCATCGCACTCGAGGAAGACGCCGTCCTGGTACGCGGCGGGCATGTCTGCGCGGTGAGAGGCGCGTCAGCCGACCGCTGTGAGCGCAGGAGGGCACCGAGAACAACGCACTGTAGGAGCAGCCCAACAAGTCAAACTTGTTCTCGCAGTAGAACGGCTCGTTCTGGGTGTTGTCGAAGCACAACTTCAAGCAGAAGACGCCCGAGCCGACTGTTTCGCTCCCGCCGGGTCAGCTGTCTCGTCAACGGGAGGAGAGGTGTGGCGTGGCGTCGCACCGAAGTTGTTCCACTCGATCGCCTGGATCTCGGTTTGGTTGTTCCCGCCCGGCATCTGGTTCGAGTAGACGAGACCTGCGCATCGTCACACGTCAGCCCCGTCGTGGTGACAGTCGCAAACAAACGTGAGACGCACCACCGAGAGGGTTACCAGCCAAATCGGCGCCGTGCGGGTCTGCGCAATATCACTCGTAAGCTGCTGTTGCGGTTCTTCGAGCGGAGAAGCAGGCGCACCCAGCTCTCCTCCGGTGTCGGTCGCCATCAAACCCAACGCAGTCATGTTGATGTGTCCCGTCCATTGGATGTAGGCGGACGTGTGCATCAACTGCGCGGTTCGTGTCGAGCGTCAGTGAGTCGCTCCTGAGGGGTGGGCGAGCTGGGGATCGCACCTGAAGACCGGTGATGGCGCCTGCGGGAAGAACACGAGCACCGTGCTGGTCGTTCGTGCACTGCAAGAGGAGACGAGGGCCCGTGAGCGGTTTGCTGCGGGGTCGAGGTGAAGAGCGAGGTGAAGCGCACGTAGGCAACGACCGCGGCCTCGACATCGCCGCTGGATCGACTCGAGCATGTCAGCAACGCACTTTGGCGCCCCAGGCAAAGTCTCGACGCACATGGTACCGTTAGGCGAAGTCGTCGGCGATCCCCACAGGCAGAAGTCGCTCGCGTTGTTGGCGACAAGCGTCTGGCACTGCGAGTCCGGTCCCGAGGTTGTCGAGTTGCAGATGTTGTAGCCGGACTGTCGTGGGCGAAAAGGAGAGCAAGTTGAGGATGTTGAGGGATCGAGAGGGGGAGTTCGGCATCAGCACGGGGGCTTTGGGGGTTAATCGCGAGGAGTAGACGAACCTGGGGACCGCGTCCGACACTGTTGAAGCGACATAAGAGGTGTCAGCACGGCAGCATCTCTTCGGGCGCAGCCTTGAGGATACCGAAGGGGAGGGGGACGCACGCTCCGGGCAGAACCTGGTACGGGACAGCCGAGTACGAGTAGGTGTAGTCTGTCAAGGGGTTCTGCGACGCCGCGCGCTTGACTGCCTGCTGGACCTGGGAGGGCGAGGGTGCGGCCGTGATGGTGGTCGTGGCGAGGGATGACCCTGCGAGGGCGAGGGTTGCTGCGGCGGCGGTGAGTGCGAGCATGGCTGGGTTCAGTGAGCGGGTGTGCAGTCGTGTAACAAGCTCTAGGACAGCAGCAGGAGCAGCACGAGCAGGACGAAGCGCAAGCTGCGAGCGAAACACCGATGCGACCGCGAGCGGAGACGGAAGCGCGACAGCCAACTTTGGCATCGGCAGGCGAGCGCGCGAATGTCCCTCCCAAGTCCTAAGTCCTCTGGCTCGTGTCCGCGCCGCCTGCTGCTGTTGTGTGTCGCCGTCGCCTGCCTCGTTCCTCCACCGGCGCCAGTCTCCCTCGCTCGACATCGACGCGAGGCCGCAAGACAGTGCTGGTGCGCGAAATATGCGTGCGCGGAACCCGCCGCAATCGCCTGTCGTCTGAGCGATCGCCCCGCCAGCCAGCGAGCAGTCCGAGTGGGAGCAGGATGACAGCATGAGGCAGCAGGATAGCAAGGTGGATGGCAGGAGGACAAGCAGCGCCTCGCTCGCCGCGCTGACGAGGGACTTCTTGGCTGCCGGACGCTTGGCTCAACGAAGCGCGACGACCCCGCGTCTGCTCGCGAAGGAGGCGGTCGAAGCGGAGTACTTGGTCCATCCTCGTCCTGCTCGCTCTCTCGCCTCTTCTGCACCCTGCACACTCTGCTTGACCTGTCCTGGACCTTGAATCATAGCCCAGCCCGACGCCCGCTTGCCTGCCTCTTTCCCGCGACGACCTCCTCCTCAGTCCGCTTCCATCCTCGCTCTCTCTGGACCATGTCCCCGCTCCCAATCCTCGTCGTGAACCCAAACACGACCAAGTCCATGACCGACGGCCTCGAAGCAGCACTCGGACCGATAGTCGCGACAGGACAGGTGCGTCCGCTTCTCCCTCTGAACCTGATACACTCGCTGAACTCCCACCTCGCACAGCTACCCCCGCCTACGTTTTTCACCGCACCGACAGGCATCGCCTCGATCAACAACTCAGAAGACTGCCACGCCTCGGCCACCGCCGTCCTCCCACACCTCCTCAACTCGCCTTCCTCCTCCTCCTCCTCCTCCTTCGATGAATCCCTCGCCTCCTCCTACTCCGCCATCCTCATAGCCTGCTACTCCGTCCACCCACTCGTCCCGCTCCTCTCCGCGCGCCTCGCACCCCTCCCCGTTCTCGGGATCTTCGAAGCCTCCATCCTCGCCTCGCTCGCGCTCCTCCGTGCACCAGGCGAGAAGTTCGGGATCGTAACTACCGGCGCCGTATGGGAGTCGATCCTCAGCGACGGAGTGACCGACTTCCTTGGCATCGAGGTGGGCCAGAAGTCGTCCAAGTTCGCGGGCGTACAGACGACCGGCCTGAACGCAGTCGAGTTGCATTCCACGCCTGAGACGGAGGTCACGCGTCGATTGAAGGACGCTGTGAAGCGGTTGATCCGACAGGCGCAGGAGGACGGAGGGAGGTTGAGGGCGGTTTGTCTCGGGTGCGCGGGGATGGTTGGGTTTGATGAGGCTGTTAGGGCGGGGTGTGTCGAGGAGCTGGGAGAAGCGGAGGGGCGGAGAGTGGAGATTGTGGATGGGGTCAAGGCGGGGTACGTTCTGCTCGAGGGGATGGTGCGGGCGAGAGCGTGAGCTTGCAGACCTCTCTCCGTGAGACGCTGGAGGGTAACGAATGGGTTCGATGACGATGAGGTTGCGCTGGTCGTACAGTACAGAAGCGGGAGAGTATTGAGCGAGAGTAAGATGCAGGGGAACAAAACGAATGAATGGAGATGGGCATGCGCTGTCAAGGCGAGAGGGAGACCAGTCTCCTCGCCTAACCCGCCGACGCACTCAGTGCATAGGCGAGGCCATCAACCCCTCCCCTCTCGGTACGCTCCTCCCGATCGGACTCGCCTGCAACGATCCAGCGCTGCCCCGTCCCGCTCTCGCCGGCGCAGCAGCAAAGAACGACTGCTGCTGCTGCTGCTGCTGCTGCTGCTGTTGTGGCTGGGCGATCGGATGCGTCCCTCGTTGCGCGTGCGAGCCAGCTGGTGCGGCGAACTGTTGCGCGCAGGGCGGACCGGTCGTTCCCCAGGGATTGAGGAGGGGCGAGAGAGGTTGCGAGAGGGGCGAGACGGGGTGTGGAGAGGGAGCGGGAGGGCGAGCCTGAAAGTAATGGTGTCGAAGGGCTTGTTTGGCTGTGCGTTTCGTGAACTCAGTCAGTGTGAGCGAGACGCGCGAGAGAAGGGGGCGAAACGCACCCGAGATCCGCTTCTCCGGGTCGATCTGGAGCATGCCGTTGAGGAGGTGCAGCGCTCGGTCGTCCATCTCGGGCAAGAGCTGGCGGAGATCGGTCGCGCGCCACTGAGGGAACGAAGCCTTGTAGTCGGGCATCTGCTTGAGGCCGGGCCACGTCTGCTCCGTGGGCGTGCCCATCAGGCTGCAGGAGCGGAGCGTTAGCTGGAATTGGAGGAGAGGGTCGAGCGGACGAACCGGAAGATCTTGAAGATCTGGTCGATTTCCGAGTCTCCTGGCACGAGAGGCAGGCCCGTCGACATCTCGGCAAAGATGGTCGCGCAGCTCCAGACGTCGACCTGCAAAAAGCCTCGGGTGAGCGTTCGGATTGCGTACAAGGAGCGGAGGAGCGGACTCACGCCAGTCGTGTAGTGCCGGCCGCCGAGCAGCACCTCGAGTGGTCGGTACCAGAGCGTGATGATCTGCAGAACCGAGTCAACGAAAGCTTCGACGATGCTGCAAACACCGCTTGCGACGCACCTCGTGCGTGTACGTCCGTAGTGGTACGCCAAACGCCCTCGCCAAACCAAAGTCGGCGATCTGCGAGCGAGAGAAAGATGCCAAGCTCGTCAGCACGCGGAGCAGTTCAACAAGCGGCGGACTCTGCAGCGCACCTTGAGGTTGCCCTGCTTGTCGATGAGGAGGTTCTGCGGCTTAAGGTCGCGGTGGAGGATGCGGCGGGAATGAAGGTGTGCGAGCCCGAGGAGGAGTTGCGACATGAATTTCTGCGAGCGCACGAAGAAGCAGCATAAGTCGATGATCGCGGCCGGCCGCGCGTCGTAGACATTCCCTCCGGGACTCACCGCAACGAGGTCCGCCGGCAGACCCCTTTTCGACCTCCCCTTCCCCTTGACATTGTGCGGCAAGACCTGCTGCGGCATCGGCATGCTCCAGTTGCCCTCCTCGTCGACCGTCCCAGTCTGCGCGCTGCTGGCCTGCTGTGCTGCGAGCGCCGCGACGTCCATGTACTTTTTCAGGTCGAGGTCGAGGAACTCGAAGACGAGCGAGAGGGACTCGTCGACGTGGATGACATCGAGGAGCCTGTAGAGACGTGGTGTAGGTCGGGATGGACGGGTGGGTCGGAGGGAAGAACGGGAAGTCAGCCTCGAAGAGTCGACCTTCGCAACCTCGCCTATCTCGCCTCCTCCCGGTCCACCTCTTCATGCAGCGGTCTTCCGTTCCCCTACATCACGCCAAGATGAACCGAAGGACCCACTTGACGATGCACTTGGCCCCCTCGTGCGTGCTCTGGCCCAGCTCCATCAAGACGCTGACCTCGCGCAACGCAGTGCTCGGCACGCCCTCGTCCTCCTCCTCGAGCCGGATCTTCTTCAGCGCGACGATCGTGCCGGTGTGGACCTGCGGGTCGGGCGAGGAATACAGAATGGAATTGGGATGAACGGATGCGAGGGGGAGTGTATGCGGGTTCACGTCGGGTCGCGAAAGACGAGGAGCCGGGAGGCGAGAAGTCGAAATGGCGGCAGGACGGGGCGTGGGCGGGTCGACAGCGTCAGTGACAGTTCTAGAGCGAGCGGAGCGAACGATCACAGACCTGCCTGCAGCGGTAGACGCTGCCGTATGTCCCTGCGCGAGGAAGCGAGGGTCAGCTCGCTACTCAACCAGCGGTTCAGGCGAGCGCGGCGCACCTTCTCCGACCTTTTCGAGGCGCTCATAGTTCTCCATGCACGAAGGCCAGGCGAGGCGAGGGAGAAGGGCGCGGCGAGCGACTTGGCGGTCAAAGTGACGGGAATGAGTGTGGGTCGCAGGGTGCGCGGGTCGGCTGGCGGGTCACGGCGTTGGACAGCAGGGTGTACTCGAGTATAGACAGCACAGCAGAGCGGGCGAAAGAGGGAGAACGAGCGAGTGGTGACGGTTCGAGGAGGGCAATCGCCAGGAATGCTCTCCTTTGCCTCTCCACGCTCACTGTTGCGGCCAAGTCGACTACCAAGCGCTCTAGCAATGCCACTGGACCCTGCCCTGCGCCGCGACATCCCTCTCTACCTCGCCCTCACCTCGCTCTTCTTCCTCCCCGTCGTCGCCCCCTCGTCACACGCCCACTCGCTCCGCACACAGGTCCGCGACCTCGCGCGCGCCTTCACACGCGCGGTCGCCATCGTGTTTGGCGCAACGGGCGTCGTGGTCCTCGGCGGAGGCGCCCTCCTCATGGGAGAGAAGCTGTACTGGAGGGTTCGCGAGTGGATGTGGGGTAATGGACGAGGGAACGCGGACGAGTGAGGGTGTGGGAAGGACAGCGTGCGGGTGGTATGAAGGCGAGATGGAAGGCGAAAGCTGCGCCAGGCAGTCTATGACGCCCGCAAACGACCACCGACCAACGCGACCTCCGCTTCCTCCTTGCAATCTCCTACACCCTCGCCTCAGCAACCGACCCGACCAGCCCCGTCATCCTACTACTTCCCCACCCATCGCCTCCTTTTCCGCCCTCTCGACCCGCTTCCTCATCCGCTTCACCTCCCTCGCTCGATCCCTCACCCTCGCCTCGCACTCGACACATCGGACGGCTGCCTCGACCGCGTTCCCAAACGCATCGGCTGACGAACGGAGGGCTGGAGGTGGGAAGGCGGAGAATTGCGCAAGGGGAGAGACGTGAGGGCGGGTTCGAGTTGGTGCGGAGGAGGAAGTTGTGTCGGGCGTCGAGGGGTCTGGTCGACCATCTGCGGCCGTTGTGCGTCGACGAAGTGTTGCTGGAGAATTCGAGGAGCTGTCGACGTCGCGTGCGGACTCAGGGGAAGCGGGTCGCAGGTCGAGCAAGTACCGCAAGCAGGATATCCGACCGTTCTCCTTCACTCCCTTGTCCTGCGACACTTCCTCCTCGCCTTCAATCGTCCTGTAACGTCCTCGCACACGAGTCAGCATCCAAGACTAGCTCTTACATCGCTTGTGTACGCACACAACTCGCAACGACTCGTTCTCGCCCAAATCGTAGCTCGACTGTCCCACTCTTCCCGGTCCCAGCGCAACTTTGGCCCGTGCGAGGTCGAAGTAGCCCTGCAGAAGGCGGAACAAAGCGTCCCAAGTTAGCTAGCCCGAGCGAGACAGGGAGGCGACGGAAAGAAAGCGGCCTCACGGTCTTCAAGTGGCTCGATAGCAGGTCGCGCGCTTGCTGATATGCAGAGAGCGTGTCCAGATAGTCCTCCAGCAGGTCGTCGAGCGCATCCTTGAGCTCAGCGAGTGTCGCGGGAGGGTTGTCGAACGAGGGAGGCATCTGTGCGGGTGCTGACAGTCGCTCGGCGAGTAAGAGCGGTATCGGGCGGATGGCAGATAACAGTAGCAGTCTCCTCAGCCAGCAGCTCGATTGTCCAGCCGTGCGGTCGAGCTGTGTACGAGCCAGAGCTGGACTTCGCCGCCAACTCGCCCCTTGACCTGTACGCACGCTCACTCCGCTCACCACGCCGCTTGGGAGGGGCAGACTGCTTGCGAGGGACAGCTACTACCCTCAGGGATCTCGTAGAGCCCACTCGCAGCCCGTCAAAGCGCGCCGCCGCCGCCTCACGACATCACAAACACCCACCTCGAATCCCTCGCCCGCCTCTCCTCGCCAGCACGACCCACGCGAGTCTGAGCACACCAACAGAGCGGGATCTGATTGCGGACACGAGAGACTGCGGATGGACTATGCCAGGTCCTCCGCGTCTGGCGCGGGAGGGAGGGGAGCAGAGGCGGGCGGGTCGTCCTCGAGGCGTGGGTACGATGCGGGAAGCGTGAGGGGAGGTCGCAATACTCGGTGCGTGTCAAATCGCGCACTCATGGAGGCAGAGGAACGCGCCACGAGCGGTCCAGCTGAAGCTGACTCTCATCCCTCTTCTCGTCCCCTTTGACCGCGCGCTATCCTTTCCATTCATCTTGGGGATGCCTGCGTACCACAGACCACCTCGAAGACGCTCATACTCCCCGCCACCGCCGTCTAACGACCGCCATTCGCGCTACGACTCACTCCCGTCTGGCAGCAACGGTCCTCTGCTCCGTCTGCTCGACTCGCCCCTCTCCGACTTTCCGCCGCCCAAACCGTCTCGACGATCCCCATCCCCGCCTCTCTATCCGACACATGGCCCATCCAGCGGTCTCCCCCCTCAAATGACCGGAGGCAGGCGAGACCAAGGCTGGGGAGACAGGAAGCCTCGAATGAACCGCGAGGCTGGCCCGTCGTCGTCCTCCAAGTACGTCGACGAGTGGGAACCGCCGTATGATCGCGAGCCGCTTGACCGCTTTCGTCGAAGATCGGCCTCGCCAGATGACCGCGACTCGGACCTTCCCTACCGCTCACGACGCGAACGCGACTACCGCCGTGATCGCGAGCGCGACCGCGAACGGGATAGGGACCGCGAACGAGATCAGTTTCCGCCAGGATCGTCGAGCCGGAGCAGCGGAGGTCGGTCGAATGCGCCTTGGGAACCTCCAGTTCCACGAGGGAACGGGTGGGCGGGCTCGCCGACGAAAGGAGGCAGCTCGTCGGGTTTTCAGATCCCATATCGCTCGAGGGGGAACAAGCGGAGTCGGGAGGATGATGAGGACGATTTGCGAGATCGGGAGAGGGAGTTGGATGACGAGAGTCTCGATGGAAGGGACGGCTGGCGGAGTAGACGATCGAGTCCTGAGCGCGAGAGGGACAGGATGCGGGACAGAGATCGGGATCGGCGGGCAGGCGGGTATGACAGACCTCCGCCAGTTCGAGGCGGAGACGGGAGACGAGTTGTGAGCGAGTCGCAAGGGTTCGTTCCTCTCGAGCTTATCAGTATCAGGAGCGCATGCTGACTTGTGACGGCGCGCAGTTACTCGTACGGTCCGATGCGCTTCGCTCACGAGCCTCCTCCGCCCGTCCCGCCTGTGCCCGACGCATACCGCCGCCCCTCCCTCCTCGATCGCCTCGACCGACCTCTGCCTTCCAGCCCGTACGCAAGGCCGCTTCCCACCCGCTCAACGTCGCCTCCGCCTCATCGACCGCCCTCCTTCGTCAACGGCGTACCCATACCCGCCTCTCTTCCCCGCCGACCTAGCCATCAACCTCCATCTGCTCCGTCTCGCACCGGCAGTCCCGACAGGCGGAAGGCGAGTCTTCCCTCTTCGACCGCAGAAACGCGAGAACGAGAACGCACGACGACACCTCCTCTTCCGCCTCGCTCGGTTCCGCCGAGCAAGCCTGGCTCGGATGTCGAGGAAGGCGAGCTGCCGGACGAGGACGGAGAGCTCGAGGAGCTGGAGGGAGAGGTGCAGGAGCCGCGACGAGACAGCATTGTCGAGATCGAGCTGGAGAGGCAGGAGCGACAGGCATCGACACCTCCGCCTCGAGATCGACCGCCGCCGTCCGAGACGCCTGAGCCTACGCCGGTTCAAGCAGTCGATGATTTCGACATGTTTGCGCCAGCCGAGGTGCTTGAGGAGATTGCGAAGAAGGAGGCGGAAGAGGCTGTGAGCAGGACGGCGCCAGTCGACCGGACTGCGCATGAGGAGGGCACGCCGCCGCTGCCCAGCGAACGAGCGGAATCTGTCTCGCGGACACGAGACGCCGCTCCGGTGGCTTTCGCACACTCACCGCCTCCCGAGCCCGCGCACTCGGCCTCGCCGAAGATGCAGCTCGAAAAGGAGGAAGGTGAGGTGTCGCCCGTCAAGTCGCGGATTACCGTTGCGCCCGCTACAGCTGCTCCTCTGCCACAGTCGCCGCCCAATTCAGCCGCACCTTTCGTCTCACCCTCCTTCGCTCCTGCACCTGCCGACGAGCCCAAACCTTCTCCTTCTGCCGCCCAAAGACCGCTTCCACCTCCTCCTCCACCGTCTTACGTCCCGCTAGCCGCCACTTCTTCTATTCTCCCCGCCGCCGCTCCTCTCGCAACTCCAGCTGCCGCCTCGTCGCCGGCCATCCAGTCAGCGACAATTCTCGCCTCCACGCCGCCTGCACCCATCGCCAGTGTCCTTTCCCCCATCAACCGTCCGGCTCGACCATTGCCGACTTCCGCCTTTTCTCCTCCACCCAAGAAGGCTGAAGAAGCGCCTCTTCCTCCACAGCCGTCGATTGCTAAACCCGTTCGATCTGCCGATGCTGCATCTCCGCCTGCGTCTACGGTCGCTCCCGTCGTCGCGCCAGAACCTGTCCCTGCGGTTGCTGCGGCTGAGCTTGAGGCCAAGGTGGAGACGGCTGTCGAGCCCGTCACGCCTCCGCAAGCTGCAGCGCCTGTCTCGCAGGAGGCGAAGGACGCTTCGCCAGCTGAGCAGGCGGAACTCGTGACGGTAGGCCTCGGGCTTGCCAAGGACACGATGGAGGTGGATGAGGCAGCGATTGTGCAGGCGGCACAAGCGTCCCCCGCTGGGGTCGCTGTCGGGAAGGCCATAGACCTCGAGGCGGAAGACGCCGTCATGCGAGATGTGGAGGGTACCGACTCGCCGCGCTCGCCCGCAGACGAAGCGAGATCTTTCCCCAAGCCGCCATCCCCGCACTTGACAGACGACCAGCACCGTCATTCTCCCACGACTCCGCCAACCCGCTCGCCCGAAGGTTTCGACTCGGTCCTGCACACCGTCATCCGCGAGAACGAGGACGAAGCGGCCGATGCGGAGGCTCTCGTTGAGGCCAATCGCAAGCGGACGCTTGAGGAACGGCTGCGTCTCACGGGGGGCGTGACCATTCCGCCACTGACGGACCGCGACGAGCTTTTCGTCAGGACGTGGGAATCTGTCATCGAGCCGCACACGCGGTTGTCTGAGGCGCTCTTCACATACTTCGACACCCGCGATGAACGACGCAAAGACAAGGCCATCGCCCTTCGCCAGCAGTACAAGCTTTTCAACGCCGACTGGAAGGCGCACTGTGCACGTCTCGACAAGCTCCGCGAGCGGATTCACCGCCCGAACAACCACAACAATGCCGCTTCGACAGCTCCGCAGACGCCCTCGATCGACTCTTCGGGCATGCCCTTCTATCCTGAGCCGACGACGCCTGGTCCTTCGCTGGTCGGCGGGCGCGCCAACCGTCGCTCGGCGGGCGCTGCCGTCGGAGCGTTTGGGTACGGAGATGCCGTCCGTTCGGAGGCGGAGTTCCTTGAGATCCTGGCCAGCCTCGAGACGGCCGACCTTCGCGATCCCGACGTCCGCGCCGCCCGCACGGCAGCCGTCGTTCCCGACATGGTCATCGACGACTCGGAGCGACGCGAACTGCTCTCGACCGCGTTCGAGGACGAGCGCTATCGCGTCATCGATCCCGAGGCTACCTTCGGCGTCAACGCACCTCTCGATGTATGGACGGAGCAGGAGGTT
This sequence comes from Rhodotorula toruloides NP11, assembly GCF_000320785.1. NCBI lineage: Eukaryota > Fungi > Basidiomycota > Microbotryomycetes > Sporidiobolales > Sporidiobolaceae > Rhodotorula > Rhodotorula toruloides. The sequence goes on along the minus strand of NW_015622997.1, from coordinate 156,917 downwards.
GAGACGTTCTGCAAGCGGTTCGCTCAGCACCCTAAGCAATTCGGCAAAATCGCCCAGGAACTGCCCGACAAGACGACTGCCCAATGCGTGCTCTTCTACTACCGCATGAAGCACACAATCGACTTTCGCAGCCTGTCCGACCGACGGGGACGCGACGGTCGTCGCAAGAAGTCGAAGAAGCGGCCGGAGGGCAAGGGTTCGTTCTTGCTGTCCAACCTCAACAAGAAGGCGCGTTCCGCTGCTCCGCCCATTGACGAGCGCGACGAGGACGAGGACGAGGTCAGCGCACCGACATCGCCGAGGATGAGCCGTTCCGAGCTGCCTACGCCTGTCGAGGACCAAGCGCACGACGAAGGCGACCGCTTCCTCATGACCCCCCGTGGCCCTCCTGCGGAAGATGCGGACGGTGATGCGACCATGACGCCTGCGCCGAAGAGGCCGGCCAAGCCTCGACAAACGCCGAAAAGAGCTACGCTCGACTTGCCCTCCGAGGGCATGATGGAGGCGGCCGAGGTTTTGGGTGCCCTTGCAGGTGGCCCGGGCGAGAGCGAAGGTGGAGAAACCACCACCACCCAAGGCGCCGGCTCGACAGGTCGCAGCGGAGCAGGCCGACCGCGCAAGCTTCGCGTCGACGTCGACTCGCTGCCGACTGAGGAAGTCATCGGAGACTCGCCCGTAGGTCCTGACGGCGATGCCGACTTCGGTCCTGGCGACAAGGCCAAGCCGAAGCGCAAGTCGACCACCTCGTCGTACTGGACCGTCGCCGAACGAGCCGAGATCCTCAAGCTCCTCGCGATTCATGGCAAGGACTGGAAGAAGCTCGCAGAGGGACTCGGCAACAAGACCTGGATCCAGTGTCGCAACGTGAGTCAGCCGCTCGAGAGCCCAGCAGTACCGTGCTGACAGGTTGTCTGCGCTCACAGTGGTATCAGAACAACGCCAAGAAGCACAACCTCGCCGACATCGTCAACAACGGAGGAACCGACGCAGCGGCTGCCCCTGCTCCCGCGAACGTTCGAGTGCGTCCAAATTCAGCTTGCTTCCCTCTTTCAGTCGGCTGATAGTCGCCGTTGCCAGCTCGAGTCTCCGATGCAGGAGAACATCGGTCCGCAAGCACGTTCGGCCATGCCTCGCGCCGGCTTCTTCGAAGACCCGGGTCAGCGTCGTCTTCCGCCTTTGCCATCTCTCGAGCCGTCGCGACGAGCGGGATCGTCCGGTCCAAGCGGCATGCATCTCAGCAACATGCTCAACGACGATGGTCCTGGAGTCAATGCAGGCTCGCCCGCTCGCCATGACTGGTTCGGCAACGACGCAGCGGATGCATCGAACGCAACGACGGATGACGGCCTCGACCGCACCCACCGCCCGTCCGCTTTTCATCGCTTCGACTCGCGGCATGACGACGCGCGCCCTGCGTCGGTGTCCCATGCCGTCGAGACCGCTGCACAACCCGAACCTTCCACCCAGCCCGCACAGCATCGCGCACCGCTTCTGCCCTCCTTCCCGTCCTCGCTCGATGACCGCCGCTTCGACGCCGCGCGACGCATCCCCGCCCTCAGCGCGCACTCCTGGACGCCTCACTCGCCAGCCTCATCTTTCGCCGCCTACTCTGTCTCTCCCGCCGCGTCCGCATCGCCCATGACGCCTGCGCTTCCGACGTTCGCGTCCGACGGCCAGCAGCGTCGGACGAGCGCCCCCACCGACTACTTCTCCGTCAAGCTTCCCGAGCGGTATGCCCGCAGCGCCGAGCCCCTCACCAACGGCATCTCGCATCTCTCGCCCTTCCCGACGCATCGAGTCGGCAGTCCCCTTTCGAACTCTGTCGTCCCCTCTCACCTTTCCTCGCAGTCTGTCCCGCCGCAATGGGACCCAAGCCGTCGATAGTCGCCCTTGTCGTACTTCGCCTTTCTGTAGTCTTTGCCCTCTCTATTCGTCGTTTCTTCCTCCTCCCTCACCGCAGTCTCCAGGTTGTTCAGCTTGAGTATGTTGTCCCGCTCCACAAGGCGTCCATCGAAGACTGCCCGCAATTGTACGATCTACAAGCACAAACCACTCTCGCGAGGAATGAAGCTACAGGGAGGACCGCAAGTATTGCAGAGGGGATACGAAGGCGAGCTACGGGAAGCGAGAAGAGGCGGGCCCTCTAGAATACGTCGGGCCTTTTGAGGGTAGGCGAATCACCCGCAACGTCGTCTATGGCGAAGAGAAAGGAAAAGTCGCCCGCTCAGAAGTCCTTGCGGACGGACTGGGCGCCGGGAACCTGCTGCTGCGCCTCGAGGTGGCCCTTTCCATCCTTCTCGACAACGATCGTAACGCGAACCTTGGCGTCCTTCTTGGACGCGTCGACGGGGATGACGAGGTCGGTGATGGCCTTCGTCGCGCGAACCTCGACCGTGCGGATCTCCTCATCCTCGTCCTCGTCGTCCGTCACGTCGTCCTCGCCCTTTCCTGCGCCCGTCGCATTCTTGACCGCATCAAAGACAGCACCCGCCGCAGCCGCAACCGCGTTCTTGGCCTGCTCGATCTTGCTCTCCGGAAGGGTGACCTTGATGTAAGGCTCGCCCTCCCACAGCGCGAGGATGACCTCGTTCGTCGCGTCGCTCTCGATGGGGATGTCGACGATCCTCCGTGCGGGCAGGGGCGTGTGCTGGTCGAGGAGGGTGACGAACGCGAGGTTTGCGGGGTCGTTGGCGAGTTCGGGCTCGAGAACGAATCCGAGGGGAAGCGAGAGAGCGGCGGGCGCGATGACGGCTTGTTCGGTCGTCGAAGCGCGGATGAGGTCCTTCTGGTTGGGGGATTCGGGCGGGAAAGTGGCGAGGATGGACTGGGCCTGGAGCGCCGAGCCCTTGGCGAGGACCTCGTCGGGTTCGATCTGGCTCGAGACGACGGTCGACTCGGGGAAGATGTCGTAGAGCTTGTTGGTGAGCGTCGGGAGCTTGGTCGTGCCGCCGACGAGGATGACCTCCTGGATCTGGAGCGGGTCGAGCTTGGCCTGCTCGAGCGCGGCGGTGACCTGGTCGAGGATGCGGGAGTAGACGGAGGCGGCGAGGAGGTCGAAGCGGGTGCGGTTGATCGTGCCGTGGAAGTCCATGCCCTCGGCGAGCGACTCGACCGAGCAAGGCGCCGACGTCGAAGCAGAGAGCGACTTCTTGGTGATCTCGACCGCGAGGCGGAGCTTCATCTGCGCGCGGTGGTTCGACTTCTCGAGCGGCACGCGCGTCTTCTTCGTGAACTCCTTGCCGAACCAGTCCATCAACTTCTCGTCAAACAGGTCGCCGCCGAGCGAGCGGTCGACGACGCTCGCGAGCTCATGGAAGAGGCCGTCGCGGACGGCAACGACAGTCGCGGTCGTCGAGGTCGCTCCGACATCGAGGACGACGGTGTTGCGGTCGATAGGGAGCTTGTCGACATCGGTCGACGAGAGGTCGGTCGCGGCGTAGGCGGTGAGGGCGGCGGCAGCTTCGGGGACGGTCTGGACAACGTGGACGCCGGCCTCCTCGGCAGCAGCGAGGAGAGCCTGGGTCTGCTTGTCGGAGAAGTCGGTGGGAACGGCGAGGACGGCGTCGGTGATGGGTCGGCCGAGGAAGTCGGTTGCGTACGAGACGAGGACGCGGAGGAAGCGGACTGCGCAGTCGTGCGCGGTCAGGACGGTCGCGGTGCCGTCAATGTCGACCTTGAACGCGGGCACGCCGTTCGAGTCGACAATCGGCGCCGAGTTGGACGGCTGCTTGACATCCTTGACCTCGTCGTAGCTGCAGGGACCGTCGTGTCAGCTCGGGATCTAACTCGCCGTCACAACGAACGCAACGCACGTCTTGCCGAGGAGGTTGCGGAAGGCGAGGACGGTGTTCTCTGCGTTGCGGACAAGCTGGGCGCGAGCAGGGATGCCCGAGTACTGCAGGGAGAGTGCCGGTCAGTGCTGGATCTTGCGGATGGCCCTCGAGAGGGACTCACGAACTCTGACCCGCTGAACGAGAGGGCGGTCGCGATCTGTCGCTCGCCGTCGTCGTTGGCGATGCAGTCGGCGAGACCCTCCTGTTTCGCGGCGCGGCCAAGGGTCAGCGATGGTTCGTTCGCGTGGTAGAAAGTGTCAGTGCGTACCTTGTCGATGACTGCGACGCTCGAGAAGCTCTGTCCAAAGGTGAGGCCGACGAGGCCCGGGGCGAGCTTGACGGGCGTCTGAGGCTCTGTCCGGAGGGCGGGGGTGGACGCGCCCGAGGGGGCCTTGGATGCGACCTTGGACGGAGCCTTGGACGACTTGTTCGAGCCCTTCTGGTTGCGCTTGGGAGGCATTCTGGCGATGTCAAAGCGAGGTGAGCGAGCGAGAGGAGAGTGCGAGCGAACAGATGGCAGCTTGGCCTCGACACCACTTCACGAGGCGAGTCAAGCAGCTTGCAGAGGGTCCAGAAGTGTAGCTTACACACTGCACATGCAGCCAGTCCAGCCAGCGCATCGCCGCACCCCTTGCTCGTCCCTCACCCGCTCACTCTCTCCTCCGCCACCTCCTGCCGAACCCGCTCTCGCTCATTCACCTGCTCAGACGACTTGAACGCACGCCAGCACCACCGACTGAGCCTAGCCGAACCCTTCCGCGAAACTCCCGCCGAGCGATCCCCATTAGACGACTCTCTCCCTCACTCCCCGCATCATGCCCGCCGCATACACCCCCGACCCCGTCGTGAACCCCGAAGACCTCGCAGCAGCCGCTCCCGTACCCAGCAAGTCGCGCGAGAACCCGGGAACGTGGGTAAAGTTCTCAAAGAAGTTCAAGGAGGAACCGCTCGTCCCGATCGGTCAGTCTTGCTTGCTTCGTAGCGGTGCTGAGGGCCTCTCTGCGTTCGTAGGCGAGGGCATGATGGTCCTCCTATCTCCCCCCAGTCGAAGCGAGCTGACACCCACTCGTTCACCACGCGACAGGCTGCATCGCGACCGTTGCCGCCCTCCTCGCCGCCAGTTCCGCCCTGCAAAAGGGCAACCGAACACGATTCAACCAGTTCCTGCGGTACCGAGTCGCCGCACAAGGATTCACCGTCATCGCCGCCCTCGGTGCGTCTCCCTCGCGCCTTTCCTCCCTTCTTCAAGGCTGACCTTTCGTGACGCAGGCGGCTCGCTGTATTACCAGAGTCAGAGGAAGGCAGAACGCAAGGCTGAGGCGCTAGCGAGGCAGCAGGAGATGGAGGCGTTGGGAGCAGGGGCCCAGGCGGCGACACCTCCAGCAACGGCGGCTGCAGGACCTCAAGTCTGAGGGGGATCATTCGTTCTTTCTGCGTGAGTTTTCGCCACTTTGACCCTCCTTGCGCACGCGCTGATGAACCGTGCCGCCGTGCAGATCATCCCGACTGTACAAACTGTAGCTCTTGCAACGACTGCACATCTCGACGTCTCGCCACGGCGTTTCTCGCCCGTTGTCCGTCATCCTCAAGAGCTTCTCATGCTTTCGGCATGGAGCAGGCATTGCCTGGGTCATCCGGGCGGGAGGAGGAGCGAAGCGAGCGAGCGAGGACGAGCAGGCGAGGGAGAGTCGTCAGCGCAAGACCCGCGCTGCTGCCGTCGCTTTTTCTTCCGATGCAGTGTTCTCTGCGAAAAGACTTCGCCGAGAGTATGTTCTTCTACTCGCCCCGTCGTCGCCGCCGTTGCCCAGGTCACGTGCAGCGAATTGTTCTCATCGCCTCGCGCTGCTGCCACCCCTCTCTCTCGCGCCATGGCGTCCACCGACTCAAGTACGGCTCTATTTGAGCAAACGAAAGCGTGAGCACCTTCCAGCATACGCGCCGTTCTCCACGCTGACGCTCACCGCTCCGTGCAGCCTCCTCACCACCTTCGCCCAACATCCCCTCGAATCCACTCGCCTCGTCTCGTCCATCCCAGTCCGGGACCTCTCGCACCTCTCGCACCGCCAGAACGACACAGAGAACTATACGCGCTGGACACAGGGCGCGACGGATGTCACGGCTGTGACGGGCGTGAGTGAGGATGGGTTGGTCATGGATTCGGCCGATAGGGAGAGGATTGGGGAGGATTTGAGGTTGTTCAAGGTGTGTCGCACGCTCTCAGTATTGCCGTCGTGCTCTGCCGAAGAGAAGAGACGGCTGATCCGGCGAGCGTATCGACGAACAGGAATACATCTCGAACCTCAAGTTTGCCTACCTCGAGTCGTGCGCCAAGCTCGAGTTCGTGAACCACATTCTCGACGCCGACGGTTACAAGCCTGTCTTGAAGGAGGAGAACGACCAACTCGGTGCGTTCACGCCCGTTCGATTTTCTGTCAACTTGGTCCTCACAGGGCTGGCAAGTTGACTGATGGGTGGTTGTCGATTCATAGAGGAGAAGCGTGCGCAGGCAAAGGCGGCGTTAAAGGAGCGGAAGCAGCGCGTGAACGAGCTCGAGGCGCTCATCCGTTCCGAGGCTGAAGCGCTTGACCAGGGTGCGCCTCGCTTTCCCCTCCGACTCTAAGCGCCCGCTAAGCAGTGTTGTCTTGCAGAGCTGCAGCGACGAACGCAAGAGGCGGAGCATGCGGATCGCTTGATGAGAGAGTGCGAGGCGATGGAGACGGAGATTGCCATGTTGAAGAACAAGCGGTCTCCGACCGAGGTGCGTACTTTATGCCCTCTGTCTACCCTGACCACTCACTGAGCGACTTTGGTCGTCGCGCAGCGCCTCACGACCGACCAAATCGCCCAAACGCTCGAAGCGCAAGAACTCGAGCTAGTCCAGATCGGCCAGCGGACGAAGCAGTGCGACGACGAGATGAAGACGCTCAAGCCGCGCATCAAGGCGAGCAAGATCAGTATTGAGCGGTATTCGAACACGGCGAAGCAGTTGAGGAGGGAGCAGGAGGAGAGGGATGCGAAGGGCGTGCAGGATGAGCGGGCTGAGAAGGGATGCGAGTGGTAGGTCCACTCTCGCTCCTTTCAGCCCCGTGGTCAGCTGCTAACGGTAATTGCGTCGTTGCGCAGGGTTGACACAACCACCGCGCTGTACAAGTCCCTCCTCGGCATCCACAACGCCTACGCAGTCGGCTCGCCTCCGTCCGCACTCATCTTCGAGTACGGCAGTGCGCAGGCGGAGAAGGGAGACCTGCGGCGACTGAGCGTCGAGATGGGTCTGGATGGCAAGATGGTCGATGCGAAGGTCCGTCAGCACTCGGCCTCCTGCTGTCTCCTGGCTGCGTATCCGCAAACATGGCTGACATTGTCGGGCTCGCTGGACGCAGATCCTCGACTCGTCGGACGACATCTCGGACATCGTGCAGGCGCACCTCGCCTCGCAGGACATCCGCGCGCTCGTCCAGCAAGTCCGCACTCGCTTCGGCTGGTAACCTTCCCACATTCTCCCTCTCGTTCGCCTTTCTCTCTGTCGTTTTACGTATGCTTACGGAGCCAATTCTGGAATCTCGTCTATTCAATCGACCGCAATCGGCGAGTCCGCGGACTAGCCGACGAGGAGGAGGTCGCCCTCGTGCCGCTTTTCTGGTTCTCTCCTCTCCTCCGCCCTCACCTTCTCTTCGCTCGCTTGTCGACTCGCCCACACAAACCGATCTCCCGCCGCTCGCTTGACTGCAACTCGCTCACGCTCCCTCCCTCGCTCACTCTCGACCATATCCCGCGGATACTCCGCCCACTCTCCTTCCATTCTCCCTTCCTCCGTTCTCGACTTGGCTGATGGCGCGGCATACGGTGCTACACTTACTCACCTCGGTACTCGCCGCGACTGCTGTCTTGGCCGCACCGGCGGCGATTCGGACGCAAGCTCCTCAGGCGCGGCGTGGGCTGGAGAAGCGGGTTGACGATGTGTGAGTGCCAGAGTTCCTTCGACTGAACTTGATGCTGATGTCAGAGACCATAGGATCGTCAACATCGGAGCGGTCACGACCGTGAAGACGGTCATCAAGACTGCCGTTCCTTCGACGTAAGTTGCGGGCCAGCTGTTCCGCCGAAGTCTGGAGCTGACCTGCCCTCTCCCTCGCAGCGTCTTTGTTCCCGTCGTCGTCGATGGCGTGACGCAGACTGCGACGTCGGTCGTCAAGGTCGTCGAGGAGATCACGACCACGATGGTGAGTCTCCCACCCCTTTGCAAGCATCGACCGCAGGAGCTAAACCTCGCTCCCTCCTCCCTCGCAGACGCAGACAGCCGTCGCCACGAAGGTCATCCAAACAACCGTTGTGTCTGGCAAGGTGAGCAGCCTCATCCGAAGCGGCTGGCCTCCTACGCTTCGTTGATCGCCTTTCCTACAGACCGTCCCGGTCACTGTGACGACCACCGCATTCGACCTTCAACTCGCAACTATCACCGCCGTCCTTTCGAGCACCTCGACGCTCTATCAGCAGTCGGTCATCATCGAGACGAAGCAGGGCGAGCCGCTGCGGAAGACTGTCACGGTCGCCGCGACTCAGTGAGCTCAGCCGCGTCTCAACCGACATTCGAGTAGTGCTAATGTAGATCATTCGCAGACCCGCGGACGAGCAGCCCCAGCCTACGCAGACGAACGACCAGCAGCCCGTTCCGATCGCTTCGCACAAGAAGCCCGATGACACTGGCAATCCTGGCGCAGCCACCGTGACCCAGGGTCAGACCGGTGCAGCAAACACGGGCATCCCTACCGCTCCCGCTCCGCAGACTCTCAGCTCAGCCGCGCCAACCGATACGAGCGTCCCGGAGAACTCGCTCAACCTCAACAACACGGCTGATGCCAACTCTGGCTCGAACGCGACGCTCGACTCGAGCAACACTAACACGAACAACGTGACTGTCTCGCTCGGCGGTGGCGGAGGCATTGGCGACTGGGTTTCGGAGAACAAGACCATGTGCGCCGGCCGCCACTTTTTCGCCTTTCATTCAGTGTTGGACCTTCTGACCGTTAGATCGTACGCTTCAGCGCCATCGTCATCGGCGTCGGAGTTGCTGTTGCTCTCGTGATCGCTATCATCGCTGCGATTCTCGAGTGCGGTGGTAGCAAGAAGAGCGGCAGCGGACCCGCGACCGGCGTGAGTCTCAGCTTTCGGGCCGTCGCTCAAGGGGAAGACAGATTTCTGACGCTCTCCTTCCCTGCAGCAAACCGTGGTCGTCTCGAACCCAGCCGAGCGCGCCGTCGCCCCCCAACCCGTCGCCAACTCGCTCGCCCGTCCTTCTCGCCGCCGCTACGCCCCAGTCGGCAACGGCGAGTCGAGCGATATGAGCGAGTCGAGCGAGGACGAGAAGCGGTCGTATGGCCGGAACAGCAGGATGGGGTCGATTGCTTCGAATGCGTCGGGGCGGAGCCAGGGCAGTCAGGTAGGGTATGCCGAGGCTAGCTTGGGACGGTCGTCGAGCAGGGCCAGCAGTCGCTCGCGGCCGAGGATGTGAGTGGAGGAGGCGGACTTGGGTGTCGAGAGGAGACGCGCGAAAGGAGTCGAGCGGGATCCGCCACGGTGTCGTTGGCGAGACGGCGGGATGGACCATGACTAGAGACTAATACTGTGCTACTTGACGCATGTAATGACCTGGCTTGTTGCGGCGCAGCGCGGGAAAGCGTCGAGCAGGCGAATTTTGCGAAGGCCGAGGAGGTGTCGCTCGCTCGCTTGCTTCACAAGACGCTGCTTCGGCGCTGTGTGGCTTATTCAGCTTCGGTAGGGCTGTCTCTAGAGAAGCACGACTGTCGGCAACGCCACGAACCTGCACTTCTCCTCCTCCACCTCCCCTCTCTCCGTTCCGGCTTGCTGTTTCCTCTTCGCTTCGCTGTTCGGGCGCTCGCATTCAACGACAGGAGACGTCAGTCCAGCAGCGTATAGGGGACCCCGTTTCCTCCCCGCGACGCGCTAAAGTTCCCGGTCGCGCTCGCAACGGTTCGTGTCCATCATCGCAGCTCCTCTTCCTCCTCCTCTTCCCCTCCTGCTGTGTACGGCTCGTCTGCTTCTGCTGCTTCTTCACTCGTCCGCCAGTCCCCTCGACGCCTAATTCGCCCCACTCGCTTGCAGCACCGCCCCTCCGACTCGCAACTTTCGCAGCGAGAGGCCTCTTCACTCTCGCACGCCCTCCGTTCCGACGCGAACGACGACGATGAGGACCACACTCGCACTCGCAACCGCCGCGTGCGCGTTGGCGGGCAGCTCGCTCGTGGCCGCCTCGTCCGGTTCGACCATCACCGCCGCGCCTTCGTCAACTCAGATCGCAAAGGCAGTCAAGCGACAGGCTGCTGGGTCGCAGAAGCCGTTGACACAGTACACGTACTCGTACTCGGCCGTACCGTACCAGGTTCTCCCCGCTGCGTGAGTCTGCCATTTCGAAGTTCGAGGCGCCTGGCTGACCGTTTGGTGTCTTCCTCGTTCTTGCAGTGAGGGACGTGGTCCTCAGGTGCGTAGAAGGGTGCCAGGCTGGGCGCGGACAACTCGCTGACCTCGAGACCACCCCCCACCCTCGATGCATATTGTCGGGCCTCCTCTCTGCGCCGCTCGCCTCCGCGATACAGTCCGGTTACAACATCTGTAACTCGACGACGTCGGGGCCCGACTCGCGGTGTCAGACCATGATCGCTAATAACGCCAGCGACTTCTGTCTCTGGGGCAGTCCGACCATGAGTGCGAACGGCACGATGTGCGTTGCGCTCCGACGAGCAGGATCAGCTGTCGTTACTGACGGGCTAAGTGATGCAGCGGAGATGACGAGGCTGCCGTTGTCGCCTACGTGAGTTTCTCCTCGAGCGAGTTCCTCGGACTTGCCGCTGACTCACCTTTCCCCGGCAGTGTACGAACGACCAGCACGGTGCTCGCGTTATCCCCGCTGGCGCGATCACTGGCTTGCAGGTGAGTGAGAGGGGTACTACACTTCTTTGGCGAGATGCTCGCTGACAATCGCGCTTCCCGCAGGTCATGCACACGTCCGCCTACATCCAGTGGACCGGACACATCAACATGTCGGCTCTGAACTTGCAGGAGAACGACACTGGAGGCGAGCTGGGTGCGTTGAGGAGCGAGCGCTCGAAGTCGAATCCGACTAACCTTCTCGTGACGTGCAGACCCGCACGGTGCAGACCTCGCTGGGAACCCTCTTGGAGGTGCGCCGAGCCATCTCGGACGACGTACCGATTCTTACGCATCACGCTCGCAGGACTCGTCTACTCGAACCAGCTTCCCGGCGGCAACAACCAGACCGAGGTTCAGGCTGTCGAGTGGAACAACTTCAGTGGGTCGCGCACCTCTCTCACATCGCATACGAGACGGGACTGATGCAGGATTGGGCGAAACAGTCGGAGCGGGCGTCTTCTGCCTGAAGCTGTGCTTCGACAACACCCAGAAGGAGCCGTTCTATTGCCAGAACAAGTTCGACTTGTTGGGCTGTTCCTACAGTGCGTTCTTAATGCGCCTTTGCGAGCTCTGAGCCGTCGCTGACGCCCTTCCGAGTTGTCATTGACGCCCTTCCCGCCCCGCAGACATGCCCGCATCTTACCAGGACAACGTCTTTCTCGAATGCGACGGCGACTTGCAGGACCCCGTCGGCATCTACACTGGCACGAACGGACAGACGACGACGTGGTCGCAGCCCGAGTCGCTCGCTGGGACGCAGTCGTTGCCCTGGACGCCGCGCGTTCCGGCTTCGTCGAACTGCAAAACGTATCAGTCGACCGAGCTCTTCCCGGCGACGGCTCTGGGTTACCAGGTAAGGGTGTGACGTGCTTCTGCTGCTCGTCGACCGACACGCACGTCGCTGCTTTAGAATGCGAAGGCTGACTGCGTTTCGACGCCGCCCGCAGTCCACGTCCGCCCCGACTGCCACTTCCGCCGGCTCGTCTGGCGCCAAGTCAGGCTCGAACAGCGGCTCGTCGGGACCGAGCGCGACCGCCGCCGGCTCAAACAGCTCGTCGAACAAGACCAACAACGGCGACATCGTCGCTGCTTCCGTCTCGCTCTCAGTCCTCGCCATGCTCGTTGGCAGCATCGTCGCGCTCGCCTAGACGTCTTTCGTTCCCTCCTTTGCCCCACCCCTTAGACCGAATCGTCCTCTCATTTCGCATTTGTAGCATTGCTTTGCGTCTTATTCCTCGTCCGCGCAGTGCGCCAATAGACACTTTCGTTCATTTTGCCAGTCTTTACGCTTCGCGAGTCGAGATGTATGCGGACTTCGAGGAAGTGGAGCGGCAGGCAAGACGAATGCTTGTTCACGCCGTCCACGCTGCTCTTCTTGGTTCGCTTGCTTCTTGACCGGTCACAGCGCTTGTGTTGCTACCGACTCGCATAAACCCACTGCCGCCGAACCCGCCAGACGACCTCCCGCATCTTCATCGCTTTCCGAGCTAGTCGAGACTGTGAACAACGAGTACACCAGAAAGGGGCAGGCAGGCACGTTGGTCGTGAAGGGACAGGCTAAGAGGAACCTGGCGACGAAGGAGACCATGTCTCTTGCCTCGCTTGAGGAGATGAAGCCGTCTCTCCCTTCGCCTAAGCAGGAGGACGAGGAGCGCGGCGTCATGCGGGAGGAAGTGGTGTATGATGATGCGAAAGAACTTGAGGACTGGAACGAGTCCCGCGGAAGGTCACGAGCGGCAGAGAAGGGCAAGGCGGCCGCGGTTGACCTTGACGAGCACGAGGTGCGGTCGAATGGCTCGCTGTCAAGGCCAAGCGCACTGACAGCTTCGCTTTACAGGTCAAACCGCAAGCTTTCAAGCGAGAGGCTACAGCGATCCCCGCCAACCGAGTCCCCAACGACATCACCTTCCTCACGCCCGTCCCGACCCCCATTGGCGGATCCTCCTCCGCTTCTCTTCCCTTCGCCAGCACATCATCCGCCATCTTTCCCTTCGAACGCCCCGTCTCTCCTTCTCCTTCCCGAGCTCCGCTTGCGCCCAGCCGCCCTCCAGCTCCGACTAGTCCTTCACGACACGCCCCGCGTGTTCCTCTTCCGCTCGACCGCTTGATCCCAGCCGGTACGATCCTCCTCAGAGATCACCAGCTTGTATCGAACGATCTGGACGTCGCCGAAGACGGATGGCTCGCGTTTGCGCGGGACAGCGTTCAGCCTGCCTCGCGAGCAGCTGAGCCAGCCGACGAAGCCCAACCCGTCCAACCTCCTGCGGCCCGGCGAAAGTCGCCTACCAAAGCGCGAGCCGGGCAGAAGAGGCGGGCTTCGATTTTGGCAGGTCAGCCGGCGAGGAAGAAGGCGAAGATTGGGGGGACTGCCGTGATTGACTCGCTGGCGAGCATGTCAGCCGCCCTGGCATGTACTTGCACGATGCATGTCTCAAGTGCGGATGTCGTCGTCCGCATTTACCTCGTCCCGCAGGATCTGCCGGAGCTGCGCGATCTTGCTTATTCGCGTGGTAAGACGAAGCGGCCTGCCGGAGTGACGGTCCTGAATGTCTTGCAAGCAGTGCGGGTCAGTGAGGAAGAATGGATGGGGGTTCCGCAGGAGGGCGACGTGCCGAGCCTGATGGAGGAGGAGGACCGGCGATCGCTGCTGGAGGTGTACCGCGACATCGAGTCTCCCGCTCACGACGAGTCCTTCCTCGGACAAGTTGATGCGCCAGACGACGTCAAGTCCCGCCTCGCCTGGTCTCTGACAGAAAACCCCTCCGGCATCACCACCACCCTCTTCCCCTACCAACGCGCCACGCTCGCCAAGATGCTCACGCGAGAGCTTGCGCCGCAAGACGTCCCTCACCCAGCTTTTATCGCGCGATCGACTAGCCTCGGTACCGAACGACGCGACTTCTGGGTTTCGGTAGACGGATCCGTCCGTCGCAAGCCGACTGTCGTTCGCGAGCCGCAAGGTGGGATCCTCGCCGAAGACATGGGCGTCGGCAAGACGCTCATCATCCTCTCGCTCGTCATGTCGACGCTCAGCGAGCTTCCCTCCGTCGACGGCTTCTCGAGCTACCTCGACAGCTCGCAACCTTCGCCTTCGCCCGTCCTCCTCACCGCGCTCTCGAGGGACTACCCCTTCAAGGCCGAAATGTGAGTGCCTGCACGGTCATTTGCATCCGTACTGTTGCTCACCCTTGCCATCGCAGCGAGGAACAGAAGAAGCTCAAGCCTCGCACGCTCCAGCTACTCCCCGGCGTTGAACTCGACGTTCGGGAACAGCTCGACTACGAAGCGGCTCTCGCCGCACAGGAGGCGGAGGACGCGAGGATTCCCGACCTACCCTTCCCCTCGCTACGCTCCCTCGCCGCGCACATCGTCAAGACTTCGGCGCACCCGAACCGCTACCCGCATTTCGGCGAAATCGAAGACCAACATCCCCTGCCCGAAGCCCTCTTCAACCTCCTCCACGATTCGCCTCCTTACTACCGCCTCTACCCCAGCCTCGCTCAGCAGAACAGCCGCGAAGGACGAAGGGGCAATCTCAAGCCGCAGCAGATCTTCGTAGCGGCCACGACTCTCGTCGTCGTCCCGACCGACCTCGTCCGACAATGGCGCGAGCAGATCAAGGAGCACGTCGTGCCAAAGGCTCTCCGCTACATTGTCTTGCGGACTGCCAAGGACAAGTTCCCGACGGCCGCCGCGATGGCGCAGCAGGACCTCATCCTGATGAGCGTCAAGAGGTTCAGTGATGCAGCAGACGCCGAGGAGACGGCTCTGCGGCATGTGCATTGGAAGCGGCTCGTCATCGACGAAGGGCACGTCTTGGCGAACGGTACGAGGATGCGCAAGCTGGCAGAGGAGGTACGTAAAGCAGCCGCTCGGTAGACTGTCATCTCGCGCTGACGATGACTCCGCACAGCTCCGCTGCGAGTCGCGTTGGGCCGTCTCGGGCACGCCCTCGACGAATCTCCGCGTCGTGCAGGAGGAGGAGGAGGTCGCCTTGTTCACCTCGCCGTCCGCTGCAGGCGGCGACCGCACCGACATTGACCGCCTCGGCCAGCTTTTCTCCCGCTTCAACCAGCACGACGCCTTCCCGAAGCACGACTCGCTCCGCAAGCTCTGCCAGACGCACGTCTATGGCGGCGGTGAGCGAGCTGCTCGACTTGCGGCAGTCTTCGACCGCTCCGTCGTTCGCCATCACCCGAAGTACATCAAGGACTCGTTCAAATTGCCCAAGCTCTCCAAGCGGATCGTGCAAATCCCGCTTGAGGAGGCTGAGCGCCGCGTCTACAACGTTCTCATCGCCTTCTTCGCCTCGAACGCCATCACTTCGCAGCGTGTGGACGTCGACTACCTCTTCCACCCTTCCAAGCGCGCCCATCTCGAGCAGCTCATGGACAACTTGTCGACCTCGACGACGTTCTTCGGTTCCTACGAGTTTGTGGTCTTGGTCCACGAGGCGCGCAACTTTGCCAAGAAGATGCTCGACAGTCCGAAGAGCGATGCATGGACGGAGGAGGAGCGTGCCATGGAGCGCAAAGTGCTCGAAGTCTTCCAGGAGGCGCTGGATGATCCTGAGACCATCTTGACGGCCGGCACGCCATCCGTCGCATTTGAGGTGACTGGTCTCGATGACGAGCTCGTGGCAACGTTCCGAGGTCTCAAGGCCATCAACAACCCTCGGGGTCGCACTCTTGTCCCGCTGCCCGAGCTCGTCCGAATGCGCGTCGACTTGGACGAGCTCCGGCGAGTCGATGTGAAGGCGTGGGAGGACGACGAGGAGCTTGTGGAGGAGCTGATCACGTTCGAGGAGAAGAGGAAGAGGCTGGATGCTGCGCCTAAGCCGAAGAAGAAGGAGAAGGATCAGCAGCAGGCGAATCCTGAGGAGGAGGAGCCGCCGCTCTTCAAGAAGCGCTCGAAGAACGACCAGACTCCGCTCGCCCCCTTCCCTGCCGACTCCATCTTCCGCAACATTGGCCTCGTCCGCACGACCTCGTCGAAGATCAACCACATCATCCGCGAGATGCGCGAGCATCCTGACGACAAGGTGCGTTTGAGTCCTTTCGCTTCGTTCGCGATGGACACTGACATTCCGTCCCGCAGTTCATCATCTTCTCATCGTCGAACGTCGACATCGTCTTCGCCAACTTGTCTGAAGCGCTCGACATTCTCGGCATCCGTCATCTTGTCTTTGCCGGTTCTCACGCTCGTTCGGGCGATCGCGGTGAGAAGGCACAGCGCTTCAATTCGACTACGGCTCGCGAGTGTCAGGCTATCCTCGTCGACGCCAAGCTTGGAGGACGCGGCTTCGGTCTCACCGCAGCTTGCCGCATCATCGCCGTTGAGCCTATCTGGAAACCGGATCGTGCGTCGAGCTTCCTGTCCCGAAGCGACTCATCTCGCTGACATCGCTTCTCTGGCAGTCGAGGTCCAGGCGGAGAAGCGTGCGCATCGTCTCGGCCAGACCAAGCCTGTCGACATGCAGATCCTCGTCGTCGCAAGCAGCTTCGAGGATGCCATGCTTAGCCGTCGAGCGCAAGTCGCTCCCGCAGGTGAGCCCTCTCTCGCCCACTCAGGCCGGCGAACCCGTTCTGACGAGTCTTGCATCAGACTTTGGCAAAAAGGTCAAGGCGCCTCAGCAGGACGACCAGCTCCGTAGCCTGCTCCAGCGCGCTAAATACCTCGAGCCAGACGAGAAGGCGCGCGACGGCGGCATTGTGTCAGCAGCACTCGACCCGCCCATTATCTTCGGGTCTTCTTCCTTTCAGTCGGACTAACAAGTGGTCTCTTCTTGTTGCTTGTAGCCATACTGCCATGCCTACTCTGATTCAGCACTGGACAGCGAGAGGAACACTAGGCTACTTTTCCGCTGGGAAGGCATACAGGCGAAGGTTAGGGACGGGCTACAGACGAAAGGCAAGAGTCAACAAGAACACAAATGAAGGCGGAGAGACGGGCTCTACAGGTCTCTCCGATGCTGGGGTACAGAGACAGATACTCCCCCTCCCATTCACGTCCAGCTCTTCCCCCACTCGACATCGCCAGGCGCCTTCTCTCCCGGCTTCTCCATGCTCCGCCTCTCGCGCTCCTTACGCCCGCCGTTGACCCCGAGCACGCCCCACTTGTGCCGCTTGTCCTTGACGGGCGGCGGAGAAGGCGGCGTCACGAACGAGTTGAAAGAGAGGCTCGATGTCGGGCGGGACGGCGGTGGGTCGAGACGAGAGTTGCTTGACTGCCTGGAAGCCGATGAGTGCGTGTCGAGCGGAGCTGACCGCGTACTCTGCCGATCGACTGAGAGAGCAGAATCGGTCGAGCGTTGGTGGCGTAGCTGGCGATGACTAGGGCTCGGAAGGACGGAAGTCGCGGGAGATGGCGCGGCGGAGGTAGAGGTAGAGCCCGCAGAGGAAGAGGCGGAGGTCGACTGGTCACCCCACCGAACTGAGAGCGGCTTCGCCGAGTTGGCGACAGAAGAATGAGCCGATGAGGACGGTGAGGGTGGCTTCGGACGCATCGTGGCTCGTGATGTGAGTGCTGGCGACGAGTCGGTGCGAGGGAAAGGGATCTGCGGTGTCGGCGGCTGTACCTCGACTGACGGTCCCGGCGGATGACTCCTGCCTTTCGCGCTCGCCGCCCGCCCGTCGCGCCCATCTCCATCGTCCGATGAGCTCGTATCGCCGTCCAGCGCATCATACGTGCACTGCTGTTCACCTCGCGCAACGCCGATCTCGTAAGTCACATCGCGCACGAGCTTCGCCCGCTCGTCCTGCTTCTTCCGCACAGACGGCGCCTCGACCTGGGCATACGTCGCGCCAATCGGGGTTGGCGGGTCCTCGCGCGCGGAAGGGAACGTCGGAAGAGCGGCAACGCCCGCAGGACTGACGACTTCCTGAAGATCCTTCTCCTTCTCCTTGTTGTTCGAGCCAGAGACGGACCGCATCGACCACGCTCGAGACGGCACGCGCTTGCCCTCCTCCTTCTCCTTCGGCGCACCCTTCTTCCCCTTGAAGCGATCGAAGCCAAAGTGGTGGCTGTTGATGCCGAGATGGTGGTGATGCTTCGCATCGCCTTGCGGGTATTCGAACGGCGCGCCGAGCCGGCCTGTCGGCGTCGACGTCCCGCTCATCCTTCCTCCTCCCTCGGTATCGCTGCGCTCGACCGCCCAACTCGGTCGAGTCGAGTAAGTAGGCCTAGCAGGCCGATTGAAGATGGCGTCAATCACGTCGGTCGCCGAGCGGTCCGTCGCAGTCCCTGTGCTCGCTCCGACACCCGTCTCGAACGGCGCGGCCGATCCAGCTGTAGAGTAGGCGAAAGCGCCGACAACGCTCGATCGAGGGGGATGCCACCCGCCCTTCTTGTGGTCCTTGTCCTTCCCTCGTCCTTTTGCCTTCTTGCTCACGTTCCGCCCGCCAGGAGTTGAGATCGAGAGCGCCGAGCCGGCGGAGGTCGAAGCAGACGAGCCACTTCCCTGCCGACTGGCCGAGCCGGGCACCGCAAGACGGTCACTGGCTGGACCTTGTCGAGACGAGGTGCGAGACATCTCGGGCGAGCCGGCGCCGTTCTGGAGACTCGAAGAGCCGGCGGACGAGACCGAGTTGGTGCGACGGAGGGAGAAGCGCGAGGCGGATGTCGAGGTGGTCGAGGAAGAGGTGCGTGGTCGGCCGTTCGGGGTCGATGCGCCGTTGAGGTTGGTCGCGGAAGATTTATGGTTCACTGAAAGGGGGTGTATGTCAGCGGCTAGCTCGCCGTGGCAGAAAGAAGACTCGGCGCACAGGAAAGAGTTGAGCGACTAGCAGGCGAGTTGGTCGTCGAGACGAGACCCTTCGCAGCAGGCGAGCCAGTCGCGATTTGCGCTGATCGTGGTATAGGACTGAGAGATGGTCGAAAGGGTCAGCTTCGATGACTTGGTGAGGAGAAGGGTGCGCTTACGCGACAAAGTTCCGCTCGCCATCAAGCCACTCCATCTTGACGGAAACCCGCAGCACCGCATTGCTCTTGCATCCCTGCAAGAGGTACCGCCTCGGCTTGGCCCCGTCCGCCGCTGCCCCATTCGGCTTCGCAAACTGGCTCAAGTCGAGGATGACCTCTCCCAGCCGTTCCTCCTCGCGCTTGCCGTCCTCGAGTACGACTTCCTGCTTGATCGCGAACCGAACAGGCGAGGTCTGCAACTCGTACTTGCCGCCGCCGACCGCTCGAAGGGTGACGAGTACGGGGCAGGTGATTTCACGATTGAAGGTGGCCGTGTGCGAGCGGAGCGGGACGAAGGTCGTCGTGCCTTTCGGTTCGGGACGGTGGGCGATGGCGGTTGGGCCGGAGACATTGCGGGAACTCGAGCCGGAGGGAGGGGAAGTGTGCGGCATGGAGGAAAGGTCGCCTGCGCCTCGCCGTCGCATCAGGTCTGGTCCGTCGGGTGAGGCAGGATGACTATCGTGAGGCGTTCCGTTGCCGGACCGCGAGCCAGAAGGGGGCGAAGTGTAGAGCGTCTCGTGCCCGTCCTTCGAGAACGGCGAGGTGAAAGCCATTCCGCCGCCGTCACGCGAAGTCGAGCGCGAGCGAGGGTCCTGGTCAGGGCTGACAGGCGGAGTGTTGCCTCGCGAGAGAGGTCTCCCGCCTGTTGCTGTCCGCGCATCATCGCCCTCTTCAGACGACCAGGCCATCCCGAGCGGCGACCCGCTCCTCGACCTCGACAGTTCCCCCTCCTTCTCTGTCACGCCTCCATCCGACGTTGAAGCCGACGATCCCTGCGAGCTAGAGAGCGCGGCTGTCCTCGGATGGAGGAACCGCCTGCTCGCCTCTGCGAACCCAGCGGCCGCACGCGCCGAGTGATGCGAGTTGGCGGGGTCGTCGAGTGCGGACGAGTGCGTCGCGCCTTTGAACTTCCACTTGATGCGGAATTTGGCGTTCAGGAGCGGGACTAGAAGCGAGTTGGCGAGACCGAGGGTGTGTGGGAGGGGTTCGGGAAGCGGAGGCGGGAGCGGAGTACAGCCGTCAGCTCGCGGCTCGTTGGCGGGATTGGGCAGTCCAGCAGGAATGTACACACCTTGGACGAGCTCATGGACAGTCACCGTCGCAAGGAACGTCGCCGTCTTGCTGAACCCGAGCGTCTCGCCGATACGCATCGTTTGGCGAGGCGGTGGTAGCGGGCGACGCGGTTCTGGCGGGTGAGAGAGCGAGATCTAGCTTTGTAGCGAGTCCTAGCGCGTAGCAGCGTCCATCTTGGCGCAGTCTGAGCGTGTGAGCGCGATGCGAGCGGGTCAAGGTCGGATTGCGTCGAGATGAGATGAGAGGCGTACACACAAGGTTAATTCGCAGCGTATTCGTGTGTGAAGGGTACTTCCTAACAAGACTATCCCGGTCATCACAGCTGCACAGGATGCCGTCGTCGAGGAGGTCGCTCCCCTTCTCCTGTTCCTCATCGTCGACTTTGCTGTTCTCGCTCAGGCTGGCCCGCTATGGACAGCATTCCACGCACGCTAGACTTTCCCACGCAGTCAGCCAGCTCGACCCCGCAACCGCACCCTCTGCCGGCGCCGACCGCCTCGACCAGCTCCGTGATTCCTACGAAGCGGAAAGTCGACGCCGCAACTCCGCCTGCGGGCAAGGCAAAGGGCAAAGGGAAGGCTGCAGCGACTACAGGAGCGGACGGGATTGCAGGCGAGGAAGACGAGCTGGATGAGGACGGGCAGGACGGCGCGGACGGCGAGGGAGGTGGGGAGGGCAGACCGAAGAAGCGCAGGAACAGGTGAGCGGGCGGTCGCTTTGGGAGAGTCAAGGAGAGGCTAATTGAAGAATGGACACGCAGGATGGCCCTCTCGTGCAAGGAGTGCAAGGTGCGTGCGACTTCGGATCCTCCCGATCCCTCGTGCTAACCGCTGTCGAGCCGTCGGACGTAGAGGCGCAAGATCAAGGTCCGCAAAGTATCCTCTCGAGGCGCCTGACATGTCCCGCTGACACGGAACGGGACTTGCAGTGCGACAGGGTGATGCCAATTTGCGGCAATTGCACCAGTTCGTCCCTACCCTCCTCTTGCAACCCTTCCGAGGGCTGACGCAACATCTCGCAGAGCGCGGCAAACCATCCGAATGCGCTTGGGACGTCCTCCAACCCGCCAACGACGTCTACCTCCCCCCGAACCTCGCACGAACAAGCGACCTCGAAGCGCTCGCGGCTCGTCTCGCGCACGTCGAGAAGTATCTCCGCACCTTACCACCTAATCTTGCACCGTTCCGACCGCTGGATATCGTGCCAGTTGTGCCGAAGGATAGGCCGGGCGAGGTGAGCGACGCAAGGGGCGGAGGGAAGAAGAGGAAGATGATTGGAGCATTGGACGACGAGGCTTTCTCCGATGTGCGTCTCTCTCTCTCTGAGTCATTCATATTGGCTCGCTGACGGTGCTGTCGCGCACAGACGGAAGACGCTGCCGTTCAGCTCGAGAACGGAGTGTTCCGCCCGACAGAGGCCGCCTCAACGGGTCTCGCGACGTCGCTCGTGGCACCGACGCGTCCAAACGGCCTCATGCCTTCGCCTCAGCCGCCCTCTTTGATGCGCGCCACCTCGAACCCCGCCGCTGCGACCCTCTCCTCCGCCACCTCACGCTTCGGCGCTCCGCAAGTCGAGCTAACCAAAGCTCTGACCAGCATCGTCTCCCCGCCCGTTCATCCCGTCAGCACCCCCTCCCTCCTCGCCCACCTACCAGTCGACTTCGACGCGACGCCTGAAGAGGTCGCCCAGGCGAGGGCGGACGAGATTGACAGGATCATGAGAACACTGCCGGGCAGGGACGCAATCGGTTATCTCGTCGAGCGCTACTTCGATAATGTCGCGTGGCTCTTCCACCACTTGCATGCTCCTTCGTACGTTCGCCCTCCAAGAGTCCCTTCGCTAACCGCTACTGACTCCCTCTCGCTTCCACAGCTTCCGCGCCGAAGTCGAAGCCTTCCATACGATATGCGACCAGAATCGCCAGCACTCAATCGACCTTCCCTGGCTCGCGCTCCTCCTGATGGTCCTCTCCCTCGCCCTCGACTCGCTCCATCACTCCCGCTCGCCTCTCGCGCTCGACCCGACTCGCACGATGATTGAGGAGAATGATAAGCCGCTTGAGGCGTATGGAGAGGAGACTCTGAAGAAGATGCCGGAACGGTGGTTTGGCGCGAGCGTGAGGGCGTTGAGATTGGCGGAGTTCGAGACCGTGCCGCGCATTCGGTCGATCCAGGTGCGCATCAGCGGTCCCTCAATCGGCAGAATAACTCGCTGACTCGACGATCACGCCGCAGACGATTATCCTATACACGCAGTACCTCCAGCTATCTTCTGCCGACCGAGGCGAACCATCGCAGCGGGTCGTCTGGCTCTCATCTGCGATCCGGCTCGCGCAGGTCCTGAAGCTCCACCAGCTTGGTTCGAACCCCGAAACGTGAGTTGCCCGTCCCTCCGCCTCAGAGCGCTGCTGACCACGATACGTCGCGGTCAGCATGCCGCCGGACGACCCGGCTTTTCCGCCTGGCAAGAACTCGATCAAGCGAGAGATGGCGAAGCGGTTGTGGGCCGTATTGGTCTACCAAGACGTGCGCCAAAGTCTCGCTTCTTTCGCCCAGCCCACTGATTGATCCGGATTGACCGCGCAGTGGCTCTTCGCGACTCGCGTCAACCTTTACTACACCATCTCGCCGCTGCACTGCGACACCGACGACCCTCTCAACGTCAACGACGCCGACCTCTCTCCTTCCAAGACTGCCCTCACTCCCGCCCCTTCAACCGTCCTGACCGACTCTTCCGCCGACCGCGTCCGCATCTCCACAGCCCGCCAAGCGCGCGCAGTCTTCGACCGCACCGTTCTCGTCAAGGACTACTCAGCCCAAACGATCGCCGACCTCGACGCCGGATTCCGCCTTATTCTCGATGAATTGCCCGAGCGCTGGACGCTCGCAGCGGACGAGCATGAGCAGCCGATGTTGCGCTTCCAGAGGCACTTTGTTCTCGAGGGCTTGCATAATCGGATCTTCAGGCTGCACAGGCCTGTATTCAGCAAGGCGCAGAAGAACCCGGCCCTCAAGTTCTCGGCGGTACGTGGCCGGACACCTCGGCTCAGATAGAGCGTGACACTGACATCAGTGCGCTCGCAGGACGCATGCTTGAAGTCGGCTCGCGCAGTCGTCGTCTCGACGCACAAGTGAGTGCCGCCTTTTCACCGCGCTCGGGACGGAAGCTAACGTTCCAACCGCAGCATCCGCGACGCCGTCTCCGACGTTCCCTACACCTACACACACGTTCTCGGTGCCGCTCTCGTCCTCTTTCAGGAGTAAGTAAGCAAGGATCATGCTTCGTCGGGCGATGGCTAATGCAGGCACCCAACAGCATCTTCCAAGCGATCAAGCACGACCTCTCGACCATCGAGATCGAGTCGAAGATGTCGACCCTGCAGCTCGCGCTCGAGATCTTCTCCGCGAAGCCAAGTTCGCCCTCGCTCGCCGCTCACGTCCCGCAAGGCCACAAGATTCTGTCGGGCTTGCTGAGGGAGGTTGAGCGTCGTCGGGCGAATAGAGCGGCCAAGGCACTGATTCGAGCGGCGGCTGCGACTGCAGGCGAGAACGGCGAAGCAGTCGAGCCGCTTGAGGACGATGAGGAGGAAGAGTCGTTCTCGGACGTCCTTGCGCGCATCCAGCGAAGCCTCACGGCGGACTCAGCGCCGCACCGTGGCACTCCGCCTCCGACGCGCAACATTCCGAGCAAGGTGCGAGGCGATGCTGCTGGAGCTCAGAACCGCTCGTCAGCAGATGGTCCAACCTCTTGGCAGCAGACGGCTGGCGGTGCTCCTCTCGATCCCGCCCTTTCGTCAGCGAGTACAAGTCTTCCGCCAGTGCCGGCCGACCTCTCGTCCTCCCTCTTCCCGCCGACCTCGACTGCCCTCTCCTTCCCGCTCGGTAGCGATTTCGACCCAGAACCCTGGCCCTTCCCCGCACCTGACCCGTCGGCAAACCACCTCTCGCTTTTCGCCGCCGTCGACCCGGACATCTCGTTCGACCTTGGCGGCTTCAGCGGCTTCGGCAGCCAGTTTCCGAGCGGGAGCGGCCTCGACTTCGGCGCGACGAACGGCAATGCACTCGGCGACGACTTGTTGACGGGTTTCGTAGGAGGGGTGAACGGCGGAGGGACGAGCGCGGCAGGCGTTGCGGCAACTTCGTCGGCTTGGACTGCGCCAGACGCCGCCGCCGGTACGAGGGAGATGACGGACGCGGAGGCAGCCGCAGCGTACTGGGGAACGGCGGGCCGTACCGCTTGAAGGTTGTCGCGCAATGCTATCGATCCTGGAGCTCGCTTTTATCGCTTGATGCTTCTCGCGGCGGAGCAGAGGAACCAAAGTGTCTGTGCACAGCGAGAAACGAGATCTAGCTACTGCATCCCCTTCCTGAGGTTCTCCCACTTGCTCGTCGGGCAATGCAGCCAGTTCTCCCGCCTGTCGAGCCCGCCTCCCTGCGTCTCCAACACCTCCTTGACGGTCCTGACGATCGACCCCCCTTCCTGCGGCTTCCTGTCGCCACTCAATTCCCAGTACATCGCTCCGCCCAGACCATTGACGCAGGTGAAGATAGCCTTTGCCTGAGCAGAGGAGACGGAGTCGTACGAGATCCACTCGCGGGTCGAGGGGTTGTAGCAAGAGGCGGTGACGAGTGACTGGTCGAACGCTTCTTCAGCGCCGGGGAGGGGAAGGGCTTTGTAGTCGTACGAGCCTGCCGGGAGCGCGACTCAGCATCGACAGGAGAATCGTTGATTAAAGAGAGGAAGGCGAACGCACCTGCTTCCCAAGAGCCTTGTCCGACGCCGCTGAAAGGCGTTCCGGGGCCTTGCGTATTGAGGAACGAGCGGCCGTACAGCGGGATACCTGCGAAGAGCGATACGGATGAGCGCGCGACAACCTAGTCGCCCAACCGCCATGCCAACCTTCCAGCCGACGAAGACGAGAAGCGCTGCGTCGAGAGCTCACCGAGCACGAGCTTCTCAGGTTTGACGCCGCCCTTGTTCGGGTCTGTGAAGAACCTCATCGCGCGATCGGTTGAGAGTGCGTTCGGGTCGGGGTGGAAGAGGTTGGCTTGGTGGTTGGCTTGCGAGTCCCATGAGCCTGCGAAGAAGTAGAGCAATTAGCTGAAGCAAGCGGGAAGATCGTAAGACGGCGGATTCGGTGGGAAAACGATTGCCGGCGAGACGAGGCGTACCAGCATAGTCGTACCTGCGAAACTCGGTAGGTCAGCCGGCAACGGAGACGACTGAGAAAGACGGAACGCACGCCATGAGATTCCAGAAGGAGAGATACTGGTCCATCTCGCGGACGCGGAGCTTCTCAAAGTTGCTCGGTCCGCAGGGCTGCATACACGCGAGAGTCGAGCTTCAGCGGTCCATCATATGCGATGAAGGAGATCCAGCCTCGTGGCTTCATACGCACGGCCGCAATCGTCAACTCGAACCCGCTCGGCGGCTGGACCCCCAGCTTGCGCTGCAACTCGTCCAAGCCGCCGCGCAACATTCGCAACAGCTCGACGTAGTCCTGTGCCTCCACATCATTTTGCGGATACTCCCAGTCGACGTCGAGTCCATCGAGTCCGTAGTCCTCGACGAGCTTGACAGCCGTCTCGACGAAGCGGGACCGGCCTTGCGTGGTCGAGACGGGACGGGCGAAGCGGCCGTTCTCGGAGTAGGTCCATCCGCCGATAGACAGGAGGACCTTGAGGTGTCGATTGCGCTGCTTGAGGAGGTAGAGCGCTTTCAGGTTGCCGTAGAGATTGGCGGCTCCGCCGTCGTCCCACGAGTCTCCAGCGTAGTGGATCTGTGGAAGCGGAGCGCTTGTCAGCGGCCTGAACACGACGTGACACACAGCCGCGGCTGTCTCATAATCCCAAGCAGACGCTCAGCACGGTGGGGAAAGCGCAGACGCACCTGTTCATCCGACCATGCGTCGGTCAAGCGTACCTCGCCGTCCTCCTTGACGTCCGCGAAGCCTGCACAGAAGGACAAGAGCGTGAGCAAGCATTACTAAGGGGCGACAAGGCCCGCAGCTCCCTCAGTGAACGCACAGTAAAGCAGATGAGTGAGGTCTTCGACCGGAATCGAGTCGGGCTTGCTGTGGTCGAGAGCTGGAGATCAGCACAAGAGGCCGCACTTGAGCCCAGCAGTACCACGCACTAGTTCCGAGCGTAGATGGCCCAGTTGGGGAAGTAGCCGACGCTGTAGAGGGGTGAGGAAGAGGGGTCAGTGGGGAAAAGGCGGCTTTTCCGTAGCAAGGACCACGCACTTGACTTTGCCTTGCGGGCGAGCGATGTTGGACATGGTAGTCGGTGTCTTGGGCGAGTACACGAGGTACCACGGGCTGGTGTCGAGGTGAGAGAGTCGTGCAAACGGTGTCGGGCCGATGAAGAGGAGGAGGAGGGCGAGGACGGCGACTGCGAGGATGGGATTTGTTCGGCGGGGTCTGACTGGCTTCTGTGGTTCAATTTGTGCCCCTTTGAGCATACACAGAGCCGTACGAGCGTGTCGAGGGCAACTCCCCTCTTCCAACCCCCGAGCGAGGCGGTGCTTCCCTCGATACCTCGCTCAACTCGCTCGTTCTCAGCTTAGAAGCGCCCGCGATGAACTGCGCAGACGACTTGACCGCCGTAGACATCGACGAAGCCCAGCCAGGCTCGCTCCAGGCGTCCTCGTCGACCTCTTCGTCATCCTCCCTCTTCCCGCTCATCGAATTCCACCTCTCCCACGCGCTCAACGTCAATGACGCCGTGCAAGATCCGCTCAAGCGCGTGCTGAGACCACTCGACTCGAAGGACGCGGTTCTAACCAACGACGAGCTGGTCGGGACAGAGCACGAGGCGGGCGCAGGCGACGGAGGCGTGTGGACGGCTGGGTGTATCGAGACGCAGGACGGCGACGACGAGTTGCTCATACATGTGCGTCAGGTCCGCCCTGTCAGGCTTGCAACGATCGAGACTTGACTTTCGTCGCCTGCAGGTCCGCTTCTCTGAACTCGTACGGATCAAGTAAGCGCAGATCGCTTGCGCTCTCTCCCTCTCTCGAACTAACGGCAAGCTTCACAGGTCCATCTTGATCGGCACAGGCGGCGGCCGCCTCTCGACCTCTCCCTGCCTCTGCCGCGCCTGGGTCAACCGAGGTCCGTCGGGCATCACGTTCGATGAGGCCTCCTCTGCAACACCAAAACCAGCACAAGAGTGGGAGTTGCTGGAGAGCGAGGGAGGCGGGCGAGGGGCGGTCGAGTACCCGGTGCGGATAGCGAGGTTCGCCAATTGCAGCGACATCGACCTGTACTTCGTGAGTCCGGACGCCCCGCTCATCAGCCGTGCAATGCCGTCTGCACAAGCATTGCTGATCGAGCGTTTCTGCCGGATCCAGGCCAATACACGCAGCGAGCAGTCACGACTGTTCTACCTGGGCTTCCTTGGCGAGTCGCGGGTGCTGAAGAAGGAGCCAGGCGACCCGATGACGAGTGCGTGCACTTCTGACTCTTCAGTGACATGCGCTTACGCAGGTCGGCTGCAGTCGGCGCTGAGAACGCGGCATCGTCCATGGTCGACGGCGCGAAGGAGGAGAAGCGAGGCGGCACGACCACTTCCGCCCGCTAGTTCGCCCCGATCTTCCGCCACTCTTGTCGTACACGCAGTGCCAGGTTGTTGTATCGCTTCAATTGCTCCTCCACCCCTTTTCCTCGATGCGACCGCTCGAGCCTCGTCCTCCTCTGCCTCCCGCCCCACCAGCGCACGCTCCTCGTGTTCTCGCTCTCTCTTGCTTTCTATCCTGCTGACTTCCACAGGTCTCGAGCGCAAGTGCTGTACAGCTCGCATGCCCTTCCGCCCAATCCCGCCGGCTCAGCAACCCTCCATCCTCTCCCCTCGCTCACACCCGTCCGCGTCCGTCCCGACTCTCCGTCTACCGACTGCTCCGCCTGTACCGCCAAAACCGCTGTACCTATCCACTGCTCGGCGGATCAGGGGTGCCGAGGCGGATGAGGACGGGAGGAGTGAGGGAAGGGTGCGAGGAGGGAAGAGGGGAGCGTTGCCGGATCGCTGGAGCGTCGTGACTGCTTATGACGACTCAAGAGTGTCTGTGGAGCTTGGGGGAGGATGCAGGACGCGAGAAGCGGATGAGAAGGAGGATAAGCGAGCTGCAGTGAGTGGAGAGTCTGATGCGGATGAGGGGACAATCAGGTTTGCAAAGAGCGTCGACGCGGTGGACAAGAGTCATGGCGAGGGCGGAGCGGCAACGACGGATGCCCCAGCCAAGTCAACGCTCGCTGCGCTCTTCGATCGTCCCGAGGAACCCGCATCACCGACACCCTCACTTCCTCGACCGCGTTCGCCGTCGACCACCTCGACAGACTCCCAGCAAACCGAAGCGTTCCGCACACCCGTGGGGAAACTGCGAGCGGGATCGACGATCAAGGTGCGCGCACAAGACGGGCGGCAGAGCATCTACTTCGACCCGTCCTCGACGAACCCGTTCCTCCCTTCCTCGGCGACGATTCTCCCAGACCCTCTGTCCGACAACACTGCACCGCCAGCGACCGAGGTTTCGGACGTCGACGTCGTCTTACCCTCCAACTTTCCTCTCCTCCCGATCCCGTCGTCCACGTCGCCTGCCATCGCCCTTCACGCTTTCACCGGCCAAGCTGAGTTTGGCGAGCTCTCGTTTCTCCGAGGCGAGCATCTGCTCATCGAGATCGAGGATGTTGGCGGTGGATGGAGTCTCGGGTTCGTTGAGAGCAAGGGGGAGGCGAAGAGAGGGTTGGTGCCGAGGGGATGGTACGCCGTACGTGTGCTCTCGAATTACTGGCGCACATGGGCTGACTAGCTTGACTCGCGCAGTACGTCGATGGTCAAAACGCTCCTCCTCCTCTCGACTCCGAACTCTCGTACAACACCGTTCAAGAGAGCGCTCGGTTTCGCCCGGCCTCTAACACCATCACCTCCGCTAGTTCGACTGCGGGAGAAACAGCTGGTTGTGGCTCGCTTGACGTCGACTCGCCCGAACCGTATGCGACTCGCTCGATCGGCCGTCATGTCGTCGTGAGCGGCACCGAGTTCGAGCCTACTTGGGTCGCAGCTGGCGACAAGATAGGCGTGGTTGAGGCGGATGTGGAAGTGGCAAGCGACTTGAGCGTTGCGCCTGAGATGGAGGTCGAGAAGGTGCAGGTACCACTTGACGACGAGGACCCCATGAAGCGAGGCCACGTCAACGAGGTGCTGAACGCCACTGCCGACGCCATCAGCTCCCCGCAAGTCAACGCCGCTGCGATGCTCGACGAAATGGCGGCACCAATTCGCTCTCGACCTCCCGCTGTACCTGCCCCCTTCACCCAGTCCTTCCTCTTCCGCATCGGCCTTGCACCATTCTTCGACACCTCAACCTCATCCTCGACCCTCTCGCGCTTTCTCCCTGCTCTCGGACGGACTCCCATACCCGGTGCATCAATTCTTGCCGCAACCTCCGCCTCCTCATCGCTTGCAGCCGCCTCAGTGCCAACGAAGCCGCGCCTACCGCGTCTCGAGACGCACCGAGCCTCGAAACTGCCCGACGGCAGGACGCTTCTGTTGCATTGGGTTGAGGAG
Source organism: Rhodotorula toruloides NP11 (assembly GCF_000320785.1). NCBI lineage: Eukaryota > Fungi > Basidiomycota > Microbotryomycetes > Sporidiobolales > Sporidiobolaceae > Rhodotorula > Rhodotorula toruloides. The sequence continues at coordinate 127,540 of NW_015622997.1, read as the reverse complement.
GGCGACGAGCTCGACGAGGTGGGTGATTACGGCGAGCATGGCGAGGGCTCCGTTCAGTGCTTCGACATCGACTCCGGGCCTGCTTGGAGGATGCGCGGCACGGAGGAGGCCGGTGGACGTGCCGAGGTCTTCGTCACCGATCCCAAGAAGTGCTCGCCGCTCAACGAGTCGCCCTTCGTCGTCTACACCGTCACTACGTCTTTCCCGACCGTCGCAGCCGAGGCCGATGACGACGCGACCCCACCGCAGACTCTCTGCGTCGAGCGACGATATTCGCACTTTGCCGCCCTCCACACCCTCCTCGTCTCTCGCTTCCTCGCGCCGCTCATTTACGTCCCGCCTCTTCCGCCAAAAGGCCCTCTTGCTTTCGGCGCAGCACGGTTCGATCCCGCCCTTCTCGAGCGGAGGAGGAAGGAGCTTGAGCGCTGGTTGAGGCGTTGCTTGGGGCACCCGGTCCTCGGCGAGAGCGAGGAGATGAAGAGCTTCCTTGCAACTGAGGGCGAGAAGGTGCGTCTGCCCGCATAGGCAACAAGTCGCCCCTCGGGTCGTGCTGACGAGCTGGTCCGCGCAGGAACTCTCGGCGCACCTTCTCATGTCGACACCTCGTCCGCCTCCGCCTCTCCAGCCTCTCTTTCCGACTCGCGTCTTTCATCCAGCGTTCAACATCGATCTCTCCGAAGCAGAAGACGTCTGCGACCGCTTTGAGCGGCATTGCAAGGCGGTCGAGCTGGGCGGTGGGGTGCGCATAGTAGCGGAGGCTGTCAGGATGGCGCGGGAGCAGGAACAAGGTGCGTCCGACTCCACTTTACCCAGCCAAGCCTTCGAAGCGCGGCGACCGTCGCTGACGGCCTCGCGCCACAGCTGCCGCCGCTACGCTGCAGCAGCTTGCGCATGCGCTTGTCCAGCTCGCCTCCGGCTCAGCCCTGCCTCCCACGGCGATCCCGAGCCTAGCTACTGGAGAAGCGGGCTCAATAAACGAACCAAGGACGCGAGCGAAGAGCTGGTCTTTGCAGAACGAAGCAGGCGCGTTGAGCTGGAAGGAGGACGACGAGCGTGAGTGCGCCGGAGCGCCTTAAGCACACCAGCTACTGACTCTTCGCAAAACAGCCGCCCTCGGCGTCTCGAAAGCTGTACAAGCAGCGGGAGAAGCATGCGCGAACATTGCAGACCTGGGGGACACGACGGTGCGTCCTCCCCTTTCTCGCCGTACATCTCAGGGCGTGACGACTGACTCGCGGTCTTCTCGGCCTCGAACTTCGACAGGCGAGAACCGGCTTGGTCGACGTCGAGGAACAGCTGTTGTCAGTCTGCGCACCGTTTTCGCAATACGCTGTGCGTTCCGCAGCTTCCCTGCTTGTACCCTGGGCTCATACCACACCATCCACAGCCCCTCATCGAGCTACACCGCTCGCTCATCTCGAACTACCGCCGCCTCGCCCGCCTGTCCGGCATCAACCCGTCCATCTCTGACCAACTCGCGCGCTGCGAGACGGCTTTAAACATCACAGCAGCAGAGATGGACAGGATCCGGCTAGAACGTAGGGAGGACTTGGCGGAAGCGATGAGAGGGTGGCTCGAGACGAAGATCTCGGTTCACGGGCAGGTGAGCTTCAGCCACTACGCCTCCCTTCTTGTGCTGCCGGCCTGGGCACACGCCTCATGCTACGTGTGCGCATCGCTGACGCTCCGGATCCTGCGTTGTAGGCGCTCGACCACCTTCGCTTCGCGCTCGACCATTTCTCGCCTGCCTCGCTCGCCGACCTCGCCCTCACCGGCCCCCGCCTTCGCTCGCGGCTTGACACCGCCGATGGACCCCTCGCGTATCCGCCGCTGCCCCGGGCCTGTGTCTATGAGCGTAACTTGGGAAGCAGTGCATGGAGATGAGCGCAGACGGACCTCAGGGCTTCGCACGCTGCTGGCGGTAGGGACTCGTTGCACGTACTATTCAGGCGAGTTCGACACAACAACAGGTGGCTGCGTCTACCGCTAGGCGAGGGAAAGGGATAGAGAAAACAAGCGTGACCTTCTCAAGCGAGAGCGAAGCAGCGTTCAGTCAGACTCCTCGCCCTGCTTCGACTTCTTGCCCTTCCCTTTGCCCTTGCGAGGATGCTTGTCCGGGAGGAGCTGCGCGCGAGGACGTCGATCAGCGTGTGCCGACGAACTCCAGAGAAAACAGCGACACACCTCGCCGTGAATGTGCGGCAAGACACCGCCTGCACACGCAATGAGAAGCCGGTCAGCTTGTTCCCTTGCGAAGGAGGAGGCGCTTGAGGAGGCGAAGCGGCGGCGGAACGTACCTTCCGAGATGACCGCGTTCTGGCAGAGCCTCGCGAGCTCCTCGTCGTTGCGGATGGCGAGCTGGAGATGACGCGGGATGACGCGGCGCTTCTTGTTGTCGCTGGCGCGTCCGGAGGTGAGCGTTAGCACACGCGCTGTGCGAGTATCTGAAACTTGAGGTTCGCACGCACCGGGCAGCGTTGCCGGCGAGCTCGAGGATCTCGGCAGCGAGGTACTCGAGGACGGCAGCGAGGTAGACTACTCGAGCGGAATCGACCGAGGCGATCCGAAGCGGGTGAGATGAGCGGGAGAGGAAACGAAGGTCAGCCCACGAATCCCGATTCAAAGCAAGACGCCTGAACACGCACCGGCCGACGTGCGCGTGATGCGGTCAGCGTAGCGGCCCTGCTTGAGCTGCTTCTTGACGCGAGCGACGGGGAACTATTGCAAGGGAGCGAGGAGGGTGGTCAGCGCGTACGGCGACGGAACGGCTCGAAGGGCGCACGCACGACGAGGCCGGCCTTGACTGCGATGAAGACGCGCTATGCAATCAGCTCGACGCGCCTCCGAGCCGTGTGAGAGAGGCGAGCGCACCGGAGTCGCGGACAGGCTTGTGGCCGGTCATGGCGCTCGTGGACTTGCCGCCAGACGTCGAGGGAGCGGGCATCGTGGCTGTGTGAGTGCTGAGGCGAGCTGCGACAGGTGGGCGAGCTGTGCGAGGCGATGTCGCGAAGTGAAGTGGAGAGTCGGAAAGAGAGAGCGAGAGGAGAACAACGGCGAGTCGCACCGAGCGCGCAGCGTGAGAGGACTAGCAGAGTCAGCAGTAGCATCGTAGAGACGACAGACACGCTCTCGCGCCGGGCTAAACGAGTCAGGAATCCATGCGAGAAATGAAGGAGAACTGCGAGGCGACAACGAGGAGCACATGTACAACGCGGACACAGAACGATAACTGCTTCAGGAACCTGCGTCCTCCTCCTTGATACTGGGCGGCGCGGAGCTAGTCGGGGCAGTCGAGCTTCCGCCGTTGGAGAACATGCTCGACAGGCTTGGTCGCCGGGTCGAAGCGGCGGACAGTGGTGGCGAGCCGAGTGGCGGCAGATCGAAGCGAGTAGGTGCTTGCGTGCCGTTTGGCGACGTTGGTGGAGGAGAGGAGGGAGTATGAGCGGCTGGCTTTGCACCCTGCCCGGTCGAGGCTTCCTTGAGGAGGAACTCGATCCAAAGATTCGAAAAGGACTGCCAGCGTGACAGATGGTTAGCACGCCAGCCGCAAGCAGACGAGACGATCGGCGCACCTCGTTCTCCGCGCCTTCATCGACAGCCTTCCCCTTCCCGCTCCGAGCATGTCCTTTTGCGCTCGACCCTCGCCCGCTTGAAATGATGCTGCTGCCCGACAGCGCACCGGACGCCCGCTGTAAGCCGACCTTCTCTCGCTGGTCGTCGGTCCAGGAGAGGATCGAGGCGATGAGCTGGAGCATTTCGAATCGCTTGGCATCGCCGCGAGGAGTGTTGAGGAAGGTGATGAGAACGTTCGACACCAGCCGTCTGCAATAAGCGGGTCAGTGCTAGTAGTTGAGAGCGGCTGCAAGGAACGCACCGGTCGACGCTGGTCTCGCTCTGGTCCTTCTTCAGCCGCCGCAGCGCTTCCGTCAAGTGCTCATTCAGGATGACGGCTGCGGCAGGGAGCTGTCAGCGTAGTACAACCGTGAGGATACTCGCGGCAACGTACCCTCGTGCCGCAGTTTGCCTATCAGCAGGTTCTTCTCCTTGACCTCCTGAGCCAGGACGAGGACCTTCTCCGAGTCGTTCTGAGCGTTCTGCAGCTGCGTCTCGGCCTGCGTTGCCCGTCGCCGATATCCTTCGAGAGCTTGTTGCGTCTCGTGCAACTGAGTTTGCAGGTCGCCGAGTAGAGCTTGCAGCTCGTTGTCCTTGGCTGCGACGTCAAAGCGGTCAGCCTCCTTTTGTCGCTCCGCAGGCGTCTCGACGCACCTGCTTGGAACTCCTCCAACACCGCATGCAAGTTCGCCGCACTCTCCATCTCGCGGTCCCGCTCTTCCCGCAAGACCTCCCGCTCCGCCTTTGCCTGCGCGTACTCCATCTCAATCTGCGAGTGCCGCGTCGCAAGCTCTTCTCCCCGCACGCGTTCACGCATCGCCTCCTGCTCCCACTCGTCCCGCTCAATCCGCACCCGCTCGAGGTCCTCCTGCGCTTCTCGCAGTGCGAGTTCCCGCTCCTGCGCCTCGTCCGAGACCGCCTGCTCCGAGTCAAACGCCCGCGCTCGCAGCTGCTCGACTTCCGAGTGTAGTGCGTCGGCGTCGGCGTGAGACTGGATCAGCTCGGACTTGAGCGTCTCGAGAGTCGTGGAGAGGTCGTCGTTGGCCGCTCGCAGGTCCGCAATCTCCTGTTCTCGCCTGTCGAGCTCGTCCTGCGGGTTGTGAGCGTCAGTACAGATCATAAGCACACTGAGGTGTGATCTGGGAACCCACCGCATCCTGCTTGAGCTTGTCGCCGAGCGTGTTGCGCATCGCCGTCAGCTTGGCCAGCAAGCCCTGATACTGCGCCTCCCACGCGTCGCGGTCCATCCGTGTCCGGTCCAGCTCGTCCTCCAATACCCGTAACCGCTCGTCCGGGTCGCTTGGCAGCTCATGCGCCTCGCGCTCGTCGACACGCTCCTCCCCACCTTCGTGTGTCGGTCCCTGCTCGTCCTCCTCCTCTGGCGCGTCCGGCTGCTCGTGCTCCTCATCCGCACCATGCCCACCTCCACCGTCATCGAACCAGGCCGCGTCGCCCGATGTGTCGGCCTCGTCGACGGCTGCCAGCGCGTGAGGGGCCGATGAGGATGGGTGGGCCTGGGGCGCCTCGCCGCGCACAGAGTCGAGCGAGCCGCGCGAGGCAGGCAGTGGGACGCTGTGCGGGTCAGCCATCAACCCGGCTGAGCGTGCAGAGCGAGCAGAGCAGTGTGGTGAGGAGGAGAGGGGGACTTCGCGACTCTTACGAAAGGTCGCAATATGCGACGTCGTCGGAAGTCGTGAGAAACAGAACTGTAGTACATCTGTTGGGTGCCATGACCGCCGTACCAAGCACCGGAAGAAGCGCGGAAGCCTTTTCGCCGCTCTCCTCCTCGTCCTCTCTTCCCTAGCAACTCCCCAAGATGGGCCAGGAACGAGCGAAAACGCGGGCTGGCGATGCTACAACAAGGCATCTAACGTTGCACGACGGTAGAGGCCCCGACAGCCTGAACCACCAGCTCGCTACTCCTCCCCTCCCTGCTCCTCGTCGCCTTCAATCGCCATCTGCTCAAAGTCGTCGAGCAGCTCGTCGACGTTGATCTGCGGCAGCTCCTCCTCCTCCTCATCGGTGTCGTCGGTCATCGCGTCCGCCTTGGCCTGCGCCGCGTTCGGGTCCTTGAACAAGTGGATCTCCTTGCGCATCTCGTCGTCGTCCTCGAGATCTTGCAAGAAGCGCTCGTAGTCCTGCTCGGCCTTGGCCTGGTCGGCGATGGCGCTTCGCTTCGACTTGGGCTCCGCACGCTCGCGCCCGAACCCGATCGTCGCTGTGTCGCCCAAGTCCTCGCCGCCAACCTGCTTGACCATCGACCGCAACTTCCAGTTGCGTGCACGCTTGGCCTTCTTGCGCGCCGGGTACGTCTTGCGGATGAGGACGACTTCAGGAACCCGGTCCTGGTTCATCGTCTCCCACGCGTCGTTGTTGAAGTTCGAGTTCGAGAGCATGTAGCCGAGAACCGTGTCGCCCGGTTTCAGGACAGAGCCGAGGTGCGTCCGCGTATGGTAGATGGTGTCCGAGGACATGGTGCCGCCCATAGGCGAGACCTGCGCGTCGGCGAGCAGGAAGCGACCGCCCTTGGCCGTCTTGGGAGGGTGAGAAGTAGGCTCGATGTCGAGAACGATGAACTCGACGGCTTGCGTGATGTCGGCGAGGGGAGGGAAGGGAGCACGCCAGTACTGCCCGGCGGAAATATCGGCGAGGTGGAGGGTGAGGGGGTCGATGAGGTAGACCTGGTTGCCGACGCGGTGGCAGACGGCGAGCTGGCCAATGTTGGAGAGCGAGCGAGCGGTCTTGGCGGGCATGCAGACGAGGTCGTCCTTGCAAATGGGGACAATCTCGACCGAGTAGGTCTCCTTCTTGTTCGTCGTCGCGTTCTGGGTGTCGAGCGAGATGAGCTGTTCGGACGTCTTTGTTCTGTGCGTGAAATACGTTCAGCTACTTCGATGTGAGTGGGAGAGAGAGAACAAGGACAAACCGGACAGGAGCGACACCGTTTAAGAAGTCCACCATCTTCAGCGCATGCTGCTTGCTAGCGTAGAAGAAGTTCAATCCGTCCTTGACCTCCGCGACCTGGAGAGTATCCCGATCGGCGTTATGCCGCAGGATCAACTGCTCGAGGTAGAGGAACGTCCGCTTGTGGTCCACCTTTTGCCGAACCTGCACCATCGCGCGCCATGTGTTCTTCGCCGCGAGACGCGTACAGTCCTGGCACTGCGCGCCCTGCACCACGTATTCCACCTCGAAGATCTGCTGGAGAATCGTAGACGAGAAGACCTGCGGGACGAAGTGTCAGCTAGACTGCCCGAGACTCGTCCTGACAGTCCCGCTACACACCTCCTTCTGAATCGTCAACTTGACCTTGACCCTTCGCGAGTGCGGCTCCGTCCAGATGAACCCGGCATCGATCAGTCGGACCTTCGAGAGACCTTTGAGCTTGCGAAGGCAGATGGCGAGGAGTTCGCGGGATTCGAGGTCGCAGCGGGTCCACTGGTTAGGCGGAGAGAGGTACCGGTCGCACCCACGACAGAAGCTGAGAGTCGTCTGCTTGGGGATTCCCTCGGTGATGTCGACGCTGTCGAGTCGAGGAGGAACAACCGAGGTCAGCTACAGTCTAGCATGATCCGGATGCCTGGCGAAAACGCACGAGTTGCGCAAGCAGTTGACACAAAGGTTGGCACCGTTGGGCTGAATCGGGGTGCCACAATCTGCGTGGGCGAGCGGTTTCGGGATCAGGTCAGCTTCATCAGCTTCGAGGTGGAGTGGATCGCAAGCGAGCTCACCGGCACAGAGGACGAATGCGGTCTGGCCAGACGGTCCCACGTATGCTACGCCGGCGCTCATCGTGCTCCTAGGCAATCTGTGGCGGACGTACGAACGACTCAGCTTGGACAAAGATGAGGCGGTGAGGGGCAAGACACACGCACCGGGTGATTCGATACGGTCGCGAGTCGAGTCAGACGGTCCACTGGAGCAGTCGCAAGCAGTTCGAAGGGCGAAGCGAGCTGAAGCGAGCGTTGACAGCGAGATGGTCGAGCGGGAGAGTCGCGGCGAAGGTCAGCCAGCGACGACGGCGTGCTCACGTCAGCAACATGCACCAGCTCGTGCCCAGGAGTGCTCCCGCTGTCCAGCTGGACCTGCCAAAGCCATCCAGCTTGGCGCCGCCCGCTTTCCCTGGCTTGGTGTCCTCCCTTCGTCCCATCCGCCGGACCACCCTTCAACTCGCCGACGAGGCCGCGCTGCTGCGTCGGTTCACATACAAGCACAAGAACCAGCACAAGGGACAGCGCTGGTGGAAACGAATCGTCGAGGTAGACCGAGCGGCGAGCAGGGCCGTCGAGGAGTTGCAGGCGTGGTTGGGCGTCTGCTCCCTGAGGTGCGTGGACGTTCATCCGTTCTGCCGTGCAGGGCGCTGACCTGTATGGACAGTGCGGACAAGGACGACGCGGGCGTCTTGACCCGCGAGACTGTCTGTGACGGCTTGTTGCGGCTACCGAGGGTCATGTTGCTCGTCGAGAAGGTGCGCTCGCTCGCGGTGACTCTGTCCGATACTCATACTGACTACAAGGTGCTACAGAACGTTTCCGTGCTCCTCAACTGCGCAGGGTGGGTTGCACCTCCTCCTCCGCCCGTCTCACCTGCTCACGACTCGCGCGCAACAGCATCCTTGAGCAGCTTGTCGAGTCTCGAGCATTCCTCGCCTTTGCGCTCGTTGTCGTAGCGCTGGCTGCGAGGCTGCATTCGCTCTTCACGGTCCTCTTCGACGAGCTGGACAAGACGGCCAAGACGCTACAGGCCCTTGTCGATTCGAACGGCGTGAGTGAGGCACCCTCATACGGAGCCAGACTTCGCTGACGCGTGTTCCTGTAGCTCACGCCTGCTTTGAGGCCTCACATTGGCGCCTTGCCTCGCACCCTCCGTCGCTTCCTCACGACCGCCGCCCGACCAGCATTGCGTGCCGACTTCGACGATGCGGCCTCGTCTGCGCCATCTCCGGCAGGAACAGATCGCAGCAACGGTACAGACGACGTCGGCGCGGTTGTCTCGCGCAGCAGCCTAGCCGCTCGCTCAACCGCCTCGTCCGCCAAGACACCTTTGACCGCCACTCCACCAGCAGTACCTATCTCATCTAGTGTTCCTCAGTCACTACACGTTCACAAACCTCAGGCGGCAAAGCGGAGCGCGAACCCGTCGCCTGCGCCAAGCGCGCCCTCGTCACGCTCAGCTACTCCGGCGTCGTCCTCGCTCCTCCGGTTCTCTCGACCACCCTCTCCCGAACCAGTCGTCCAGTCCGCCGAACCCGTGACAACCAAGCCAGAGAAGCGACCACGACAGGCGGAGGAGACGCTCGGAGGGAAGGGTTCGGCGAAAGAAGGGAAGGCGGTCAAGAAGAAGAAGAAGGTCAGGAAGGGCGGCGGGGACGAGATTGATGCGATATTCGGATAGTATTCGGCTGCATATGCCACGGTAGGACTCGTTTCCACCGTTTGCAGGCGCGACAGACGGCGCTTTCCTGGCCTCCTCACCTTCCCTCGTCTGTTTGCGTCACTTGATCGCTCGCGCGCCTCGCTTTCTCGCTGGATCGCGTCATATGATTGTCTGGGCTTGCTCCGTACCCTTGCGAAGCGGTCGCGACTCGCTTGCCTGGGTCGTCCTGCCTCTGTCCCCGCTTGCTCTCCTTCCTCTCACTCGCTCGCTCTCGCCTCGCTCGCCGGCCGAGTACACACGCAGGTGAGCTCGCACGGCCTCACACAGTGCTTCTACGCCCCTCGCGCTGTGGCTCACCGCCGTTCTCCCGCGCCTGATCAGCTTCTCCTCGCTCGACCTCGCTCGCACGCTACACCCCGCTAGTCATGTCTGCCGAGTCCAAGCCTACTATCCGCAAGGCCGCCGAGTCGCGCTCGAGTGCGTCCGAGTCGACGCGAGGCTTCGAACGAGGACTGACCTTCTTTGCCTCGTCGCACGAGCAGGCAGGGCTGGCCTTCAGTTCCCGGTCGGCAGGACCGAGCGTATCTTCCGCAAGGGCAACTACTCGAAGCGTTTGGGGGCTGGAGCTCCCGGTGCGTCCGCATTCACTCATACAGGTTTCTCCTCTTCTTCCTCTCGCTGACCTCGCTTTCGCCCGTTCTCGCAGTCTTCCTTGCCGCCGTCCTCGAGTACCTCACCGCCGAGATCCTCGAGCTCGCTGGCAACGCCGCCAAGGACAACAAGAAGAAGAGGATCATCCCGAGGCACCTCGTCCTCGCCATCCGCAACGACGAGGAGCTCGACAAGCTTCTCGGCAACGGTGCGTCCGAATTGTGCACCCTCGGGTTGATATAGGCTGACAGCTTGGTCTGCTTCGCAGTCCTCGTCGCTGAGGGTAAGCAGCGCCGGCTTGTCTGCGACATGCTCACGACTCGCTGACTCTCTCGCAACTTCCGCTCGTTCAGGCGGCGTCCTCCCGAACCTGCAGCCCGCCCTCCTTCCCGGCCAGCACCCTCGCCAGTCGGCCACGCCGAGGACGCCCAAGAGCAGCAGCAAGGCGTCGAAGTCGTCGGCCGGCAGCGGCGCGAAGAAGGCGCCTCACAAGGTCGACGTCCAGGCCGAGTCGCAGTGGCAGGAGTCGACGGAGCTCTGAATGAGTGCTGGGACCGTGCGCCAATCGAGAAGGACTGTGTGTGTCCCGCTTGTCGCTTCGTTGTCGTTGTCTCGTCTCGCTTTCGCTTGCAACGTCTCGTTCACACAACTCGCCTACTCTTCAGCGCTGATACTCAGTGCTAGCGAGGGACGCACTGGTTGGGCAGGCTCAAGGCGACGCTCCTCGCGAGAACTCACTTTCCTCCCGAAGGCCAATATCGACGGGAGGTCCAGGCGCCAAGAAGTTCGAGGAGCGACGGACAGACGGAAGCTTCGGAGGAATCGCTCTCGGTTTTCATCCCCACGCGGCATCCCCGCAAGTGAACGGGTGACTTTCTCCACCTCCGACAAGCTTTCCCTCCTTCCCACCGCCATCGCACGGCTCACTGCACATCCACAGTACGTTTACTACTCTAGTGCTACCTTGCAGTCTCCTCAGATCTGACCGGCTTGGCTCCGCTGCTCCCCCTCGCCTCGTCGCCCCCACTCCCACCCGCGCTAACCTTGCACGACGTGTAGCCATGTCGGTGCGTCCTGCGCGAGCTCACATCGACGCTGGTGATGCGTACTGATCCAGCACACTTCTTGCAGAACAACCTCACTGCATCGCTCACCTTCCCCGAGGGCCACTCGCTCAAGTCGCTCGAGTTTCCCGTCGGCCTCTTCATCAACAACGAGTACTCGCCCGCCAGCGGCGGCGAGACCATCGAGGTCCGTGCTCCCGCCTTTGACAAGGTCATTGCCCACGTCCCCCGCGGAACGGCCGAGGATGTCGACCGCGCCGTCGAGGCCGCCCAGAAGGCGTACGACACCGTCTGGGGCGAGCGCTGCCCCGGCCACAAGCGTGGCAAGCTCCTCATGCAGCTCGCCGACCTGTTCGAGCAGCACGTCGAGCAGCTCGCGTCGATCGAGGCGCTCGACAACGGCAAGGCTTACAACATCGCCAAGGCGTTCGACGTCTCCGAGGCCGCCGCTTGCCTGAGGTACTACGGCGGCTGGGCCGACAAGGAGCACGGCAAGGTCATCGAGGTCGACAACTCGAAGATGGCCATCACCAAGCACGAGCCGATCGGTGTTATTGGTGAGCGCGCTTACTGCTGTAGTCCTCGTTGCCTTCGCTGACAATCATCTCGTTCTCCAGGTCAAATCATCCCCTGGGTATCTTCGCTTTCGTTCTCGAGCGCTCGCACGGATCGAGACTGACCCAGGCCTCGCAGAACTTCCCTCTCCTCATGTTCGCCTGGAAGCTCGGCCCCGCTCTCGCCTGCGGCAACTGCATCGTCATCAGTGCGTGTCCATTGCGAAAAACTTCCTCACCGCGCGAGACTGACGCAACTCGCCGCCCGCAGAGGTTGCCGAGACGACTCCGCTCTCCGCCTTCTACGCCACGCAACTCATTGCCAAGGTCTTCCCGCCTGGTGTCGTCAACGTCGTCACTGGCTACGGTAACGAGGTCGGCGCCGCCATCTCGGGCCACATGAAGATCCTCAAGGTCGCCTTCACCGGCTCGACCCTCGTCGGCCGCACCATCATGCAGGCCGCCGCCAAGTCGAACCTCAAGCCCGTCACGCTCGAGCTCGGCGGCAAGTCGCCCAACATCATCTTCGACGACGCCGACATGGAGCAGGCCGTCTCGTGGTCCGCGTTCGGCCTCTTCTTCAACGCCGGACAGTGCTGCTGCGCCGGATCGCGAATCTTTGTCCAGGAGAGCATCTACGACGAGTTCCTCGAGAAGCTCACGGCCAAGGTCAAGTCGATGAAGGTGCGTCTGGCTTTCGTCTCGTCCCGCTCGGCATCTCGCTCAGACTCGTCTCCTCGCAGGTTGGCCAGCCCTTTGCGGCCGACTCGTTCGTCGGCCCGGCGACGAGCAAGCTCCAGTTCGACCGCATCAACGCCCACATCCAGTCGGGCAAGGACGAGGGCGCCAAGGTTCACGTCGGCGGCAACCGCCACGGCGACGAGGGCTACTTCATCGAGCCCACCATCTTCACCGACGTCACGCCCAACATGCGCATCGCTCAGGAGGAGATCTTCGGCCCGGTCCTCGTCGTCCAGAAGTTCAAGGTGCGCTCGAGTCTGGCCCTCCTTCGACTTCTCTCGCTGACTTTGCCGCGCTTCACAGGACGAGTCTGACGTGGTTGCCAAGGCCAACGACACCATGTACGGGTGCGTAATTGACCAGTCCTGCACGTCGAGTAGAAGCCGGTTCCTGACTCCTCCCACCTAGTCTCGCCGCCGCCATCTTCTCCCGCGACATCTCGCGCGCGATGCGCATTGCCAACTCGGTGCACGCGGGTACCGTCTGGCTCAACTGCTGTACGTAGCGGCAGTTTCGTCCTTCCTGAGGCGTTTGGCTGACCTCCGCCTCCTCCCACGCAGACAACCAGCTCAACTCGCAGGTTCCCTTCGGAGGGTTCAAGCAGTCTGGTATCGGGCGCGAGCTCGGTAGCTACGCGTTGGCTAACTATACAGCGGTCAAGGCGATCCACATCAACCTCTCCCAGCCGAACCCGCTCTAAGCGCCTTCGTCCACCTCGCCGCTCTCCTCCCGGGTCTTCAGGTCCTCCCGCAGTCTGCTTTCGGTATCTCGTACGACAAACACAGAACATAAAACGCCCAGTGTGCAATCACAAGCAACGCAGTACTCCCTCGAACCGTCCAGCGAGCTGAAGAGGTTGAGGAGAGGAAGTCGCAGCTTGACGGGTCGTGCTCATCCGGTTTCCGCTCACCTTGCTACTCCGCACGATGGCCGTTGTCGCAGTCGCAGCGCCTCCTCAACGAGCCAGCCGAGACCGTTCCCGCTCACTCGCTCGACCGCCGGTGGAGGCCTCGCTTCTCTCGACGAGCTGCTTCACGCAAAGTTCTACATTACAAGTGATGCGCGAGCGTATGCAGGAAAGCCGAAACAAGCAGGATCACGACAACAGGCACTAAGCGAGGAGGAGGAAGGCGAGGAACCTGCTCTTGCAGCCGGAGCGAGCGCGCTCAGTCCGACTCGTTGCCCGAGGACTTCTTCTTCTTGCCCTCGCCCTTCTTCGGAAGCAGGTTGGGGTGGATGTTCGGGAGGACTCCGCCTGCGAAGGGAGGAGACGGTCAGTACTGCGCGCGGCAAAGGAAGCGACGACGGCGTACCCTCGCGGAGGTTGACTGCGCGCACGCGACGAATCAAAGTCAGTCAACGTCGCTTCGGAGCGCCTGTTCGCGCGGACTCACCGCCAGCGAGAAGCCTGTCGAGCTCCTCGTCGTTGCGGATCGCGAGCTGGAGGTGGCGCGGACTGATGCGCGTCTTCTTGTTGTCCCTCGCGGCGTTGCCAGCGAGCTCGAGGATCTCGGCGGCGAGGTACTCGAGGACGGCGGCGAGGTAGACTGTGTGAGATCCGTTCGAGAAAGGTCAGCTCGGCTCGCTCGAGGATCGACCAGGCGGGGATGCACCTGGCGCGCCTGCGCCGATGCGCTGCGCGTAGTGACCCTTCTTGAGGTGACGGTGAATGCGTCCGACGGGGAACTGCAAGCCAGCCTTGGCTGCGAGCGGACGCAAGGGTCGACGTCCGCTTGCGAGCAGCGCGAGAATGGTAGACTGGACGCACCCGAGCGCGAGTGCTTCTTGTCTCCCTCTCCCTTGGCGGACTTGCCCTTGCCTCCGGTGCCAGCCATGTCGTGCGAGTGTGCGAGGTGAAGTCGAGGGTGAAGTCGAGTGGAGAGTTGCGAGTGCGAGGCGACGGCGCGTTTCTGGCGGGCGGGACGCGTTCCAGTGTCAGTCGGTGAGTACTAGAGTGTATACGCACGCGCTCGAGCCCGACTTACGCGGTTTTGGCGGGAGAGAGTGAGGTGAAGGAGGGAAAGAGCGAGGACGACCTCGCGCGTGAAGTCAACCTGCGTGTCACCACTGTGGGCGCGTTCTGGTCACTTAGATAGCTTCCTGATACTCTCTTACAGCCGCTGACGAGCCCGCACACGCGCAGGGGACTGGTGAAGCGAGTTCGCCAGCGTTGACATCTCGCGAGATTGAGAAGGTCAGGGTCTCGCTTTCCTGGCTTTCCTGGCTTCTGGTGCGCCTACCGAACGCTGCAGAGCAATCAGCGAACGGTTGGTATCCACCTTCGACCTCCCGGCCGTCCGCGAAAGTCCGACATCGCCTCCTCTCCTCGTCCGCGGAGTCGCCGGAGTTGCTCACGCCTCCCAGTAACTACGCCCTTCCTTCCTTTGCATTCGCCGGCATGTTCTGGCGCTCGATCCCAGCTGCTTCAGGCGTCTTGGCACGCCCCGACGACGATGTGCCGCCGCCGCGACCTCCTCGTCCTCCTCGACCGCCATCCCAGCAGACCACTCTGTCACTCTCGGCGCCTCCACCAGCTCAGCGCACCCCAGAGCAAGAACAGCAATCGCTGAAGAAGTTCGGACTGGGCGGGAACAGCCGAACGATGCGCTCGGCAGTTGAAGCCGTCCTCGAGGAGCAGCGGCACGCGAAGCCTCGACACATGGCGGATGTCGTCGGGGCAGCCGTCGCTCGAGACGCTCGCGAGAAGTCGGGGAAGGGTCTGCGGGCGGTGCTGAAGAAGCGGAAGAGCGTCGTCGGCCTCTTCAAGCGGACCAGTCTCGAAGATGAGCGACGACCTGCTGGCGAGGAGAGGCGTTCGACGGCTACTCCAGTTTTGTCGAAACGCACTTCTCGCAGCTCACAGTCCTCGACGTTGTCAGACTCGTCCGAAGAAGGCGAAGGCGGGAGAGGGGTCGACTTGCCGAACGAGCGTTCCAAACGACTCACGAGTGCGCCGACTTCCGAGCCGCCACGACCTTACCACCAGCCTTCGACCGCTCACCGACCCTACTCCCCTGCTCCCAATCCGCCAAGGGCGCCGTCGTACCGTGGAGCGGAAGAAGACGACCGCTTTTCCTCGCGCCGACCTCGCTCGCCAGATTTCGACGACTCCCCGCCGAACTCGCCCGCCTCGAGCGACTTGGCGTCCTATGCGAGCTCACACTCGGACGACGAAGCGAGAACCAGCGGACTGGGTGCGAGAGACCTGCCGAACACTTTCGCTGCGCCCGCCCATCCCAAAGACCGCTCGGCTGGCAGCTCAGGCTCGTCTCAGCCGCGAGTGAGCGGTCTGCGGAACCTTGGCAACACATGCTATCTTGCCTGCGTCGTCCAGGCGCTCGCAGCGACCACACCTCTCGCCGATTTCTTCCTCAGTCCGCCGCGCCTTTCTTTCGCCGCCTTCCCGCTCTTCGAGGCTGACTGAGCTCAACGCAGGCGGCGACTACGAGCACGAGGTTAATCGGCGAAACCGCGAAGGAACGCAAGGCGCTTTAGCCGAAGTACATCTATCTGCCCAACTGTGAGGAGGGCGGCGCTCACCTTCGACACCGCAGGCGACAGCACTGCTTCTGCGTGCGCTCAAGGTACCTTCTGGTCCTGCCGCCTCTCCTGCACGGGTTCGGGTCAGTGTCAGTCCGCACACTGTCTCGTCGCCCGCTGATCACGCCTTGACAGGCCGCCCTCGGTCGTCTCCGGCCGGACTACCTCGCCTCTGACCAGCAAGATGCTCACGAATGCCTCCTAACGCTCCTAGATGGACTACACGAAGACTTGAACCTCGTCCTCGATCCGCCTCCGCCTCGTCCGCCGTCACCAGGCTACGAAGCTCACCTTCGCCGGCTGCCCGAAGTCGTCGCCGCAGACCTCGAATGGTCAGTGTACCGGGAGCGCAACGACTCGGTCGTTATCGACTTCTTCCAAGGCGAGTCTGCGTTCTTTCGCCTACTTTGCGGAGGTTAACCGGCTGAAACTGGCTCTTCCTCCTTGCGCAGGCCAGACACGCAATCGCCTTGAGTGTCTAGACTGTCACAGGGTAAGCGTCCTCTGTCAGGAACCGTTTGCAACCGCTGACCCCGTATCCCCCAGGTATCAACGACCTTCAGCCCTTTCCAGACTCTGTCTCTCTCCCTTCCTCCGCCTCGCAAAGCCGACGACGCGGTCTCGCTGGCGACCTCCATAGAAGGATTCGTACAGGAGGAGATTCTAGCTGGCGAGAACGCTTGGTGCGTCGGTGCGAACTCGCGACAAACTCCGCCGCCTAACCTGTACCCACGCGCAGGAACTGCCCGCGCTGTCGAAGGCTTTGTCCGACGTCGAAGCGTCTCTCAGTAGCCCGTCTGCCCCAGTTTCTGTAGGTGAGAGCGCCTGAGCTCCCGTCTCTCGAGGTTGACACTCGCCTTTGCAGAATTATCCACCTGAAACGCTTCACCTCGCTCTCCGACAAGCTCACTACTCGCCTCTCGTTCCCACTAACTGACCTCCGCCTCGCGCACCTGCTTCCGCCCCTTGCGCTCGCCCCGAATCCGCCTTTCCACCTCAACCTGCCTCACGAACCGGAGACGACGTACGAGCTGTACGCCGTATGCTGCCACCTCGGCGCAACTATCGAAGACGGACACTGTGCGTCGGAGTACCTCTCGCCGCCA
Source organism: Rhodotorula toruloides NP11 (assembly GCF_000320785.1). Lineage (NCBI taxonomy): Eukaryota > Fungi > Basidiomycota > Microbotryomycetes > Sporidiobolales > Sporidiobolaceae > Rhodotorula > Rhodotorula toruloides. Next base: position 110,896 of record NW_015622997.1, on the reverse strand, counting down.
TTCCGCCGCTGACCCATTCACCCGCAGACACCGCTCTCGTCCGGCACTCGTCGTGCTGGTTCGAGATCGACGACGAGCGCGTTCGCCCGCTCGACACGCCCGCCAAGCTCGAGCGCGCTTTCCGAGAAGCCGAGAAGACATCGTACTTGCTCTTCTACCGCATTCAGCGCGCCTCGTAGAGTCGTAAACCGGGTTATGCATTTTTGGAGGATCCGAGTGTCCCGTCCCGCCTTCAGGCATGCCTGAGAAACAGAGTGAGAACAGGTAGGGTAACATACCGACACAGAAGCGGGGGTAACAACGACTTTTCGATGGGTTCGGACGCCGACCTGAGCGTCCGAGAGAGGCGGAACGGGGGTGAGCGCCGGATGGCCGGATCGAAGACGACTTGCTAACACAGACATCACTATGTGCACCCTGGTAAAACCGAGATCAAAGCAACAAGGGAAGAGAAAGAAAGAAGGGGAAGGCGGAGGTCGGCGGAGAGGACGAGACTCAGCCGACCGTCTCCTCGGCGAACATGTCGTTGTTGAGGAAGCTGTCAAAGTCGAGGCCGGTGAAGACGTCCTCGCCGAGGCTGAACTGGAATGACGAGTCGTTGGCGTTTGTTTGGCCGGAAGGAGGACCGACGGGAATGCCGTTCGGCTCGGGTCCAAGAGGCGGCGGGAGGGGTGCAAGAGGCGTGGACGAGGCGGACGAGGCGCTTGGCGCGCCGGCGAAAGGTCGAGGTCCGCCAGCATCGTGACCGCCGGGCGGGATAGGCGAGCGACGCTGGTCGGGACCTGGTGGAGGGCCGAGGCCGAGTTGCTGCTGCTGCTGAGGAGCGCCGTTGTGGCCCGGCGACAAGTAGTGGTGGTTCGACGCGGCGGATGCTGGGCGGCTGAGGGACCCATTCGCGCCAGGGCTGACACCGTTGACGGGGTAGCCCTGTCCTCCGCTGTCCATGCCCGCGCCGTTGATCGCGTCGCCGCCGCCGTAGTGCTGGGGCTGCGGCGAAGGGCCCGTCACAACCATCTGCTGAGGCGGTTTCGGCGGCTGCATGAGCGAAGGACTGGGCGAAGGACGATAAGGCACGCCGTCCTGGCCAAACATCTGGCCGCTCTGCTGCGACGCCTGCATGCCCATCATCGGCGCAGGACTGCCCGCTCCCGGATCGAATCCTCCGCTCGGCGTGCCCGGATCGTGCTCGCCTCCCGTCGCGCCTCGCGCTCGTTTCCGGTTGCGAGGCGACGGTTCCTCCATGTTCCCTCCCGCCCGCTTCGTCAATCCCGTTGGCATCTTCTGACCCTGCGCGCCGCCTGTTGGAGGCCGGTTCTTCTGCGCAGCGTTGCGACCAGGCGGAAGCGGCGCGGTGAACTCTCCTTGAGGCGAGCTGTGCGAGGCGGCGAACTGGTTCGGGTTCTGGTGCTGCTGTTGCTGCTGCTGCGGGATCTGCATATGGGCGACGTGAGGGGTAGAGTAAGGGGACGGGGCGGAGTAGGCTGGAGAGGCGGGACCGGCGCCGGCTGGCGTGCCGTAGGGGTTCTGAACGACACGCTGCTGCTGCTGGAACTGCTGTTGCTGCTGTTGTTGCTGCTCGCGCATAGACCGTTAGCGAGATGAACGAGCTGGACCAATGTGAGCAAACTCACGTAGAGCTGTCCGCTCAGCTGGCGCTCAGGCTGCGGTCGGCCTTGCTGAACCATCCGCACCTGCTGCTGACCCTGCTGACCGGGCCGCATCATGCCCTGCGCCGACGACGAAGAAGGTGGGAGAGCACCCATTCGTCGCATCTGCGCCGCGACAGCGTTCTGAGAGAGGCGAAGACAAGTCAGCACGATCTGCACGCTGTCCGGCAAGCAAAGGGACGCACATGCTCCTCTGCTGACAGCGACTCCGGATCCCTACCCGCCAACCCCACAGCACTCATCGCCGTCTGGAACGCCGAAGCACCCGTCTGCATCCCCGGTCGTCCGTTCGCCTGCGCCGGCAAGAGGCGCGGTGAGCCGTGATTCGAGGAGGGCGGAGGCTGAGGAAGCTGGTTTTGCTGTTGTTGCTGATGTTGCGGAAGGAAGGACTGGTTCTGCGGCGGCTGCATGAGAGGACCGGGTACGCCGCCGCCGGCATGAGGCTGCTGCTGCAAAGGCGCCGAATGCATGCCGTACGGCTGCGACATGGGCGGTTGCGAGCCGTTCGAGTAGCCGACAGCGGGTTGTCCGGGTTGAGCCTGGTGCGCGGCGACAAGTCGTTGTGTACCAGGACCAGCGTTTTGGAGCGGCTGACCACGTCCGCGCTGCTGCTGCATCTGCGCCTGCAGCTCCTGCTGCTCGAGAACATGCATCTGACTGTACGTCGCGCGAGGAGGACCGCTCGGGCCGGCTTGAGGTTGGTGCATGGAGGTGGAGTTTCGGGGCGGGTGGGCGAGGGAACGGGGAAGAGTCATGGCCGGTGTGGGGTTGGCGCCGGCGAATTGGACGACGAGCGGATCTCGCTTCGCGCGCATGGCCTGCATGGAACCGGTCAGCAGGAAGTCGATCCGAAAGAAGCGCAGTTGGGAAACTCACGTCGACGTAAGCGACCGCATGCGGGTTCTGCGCGCCCGACTTTTGTGAACGAGCGATGAAGACATCCCAGAAGACCGACCACCACCTGCGAAAGCGACGTCGGTTTAGGTGAGCGAAGAGGTGCGAAAGAAGAAAGGGCTACTCACTCGTAGAGCAATCCTTGGGGCGCCTCTATCGGCGGTCCTGTCCACCCGTCCTCATCAATTCCAGCCTCCTTGGCAAACCGCGCTGCAGCCTCCGTCCATCCTCGTTTCTGCATTCTCGAAAATGAGGGTCGTCAGTTGAGGAAACACACGTGGGTTCGGTACAGACTCGCCCGCATGTAATCGTAGCAGTACCTGCAGAGATGCGTCAGTTTAGCGAGCTGGACGACAAGGGAGGAAAGCGGGCGGACATACGAGTGTAGGGTCGCATCGCCTTCCCAGGCAAACGACGAAGGTCCCGCCGACGGGGGCCGGGGCTGCGGTTCCAGCTGCACGTCAGCCGCTCTGTTCCTCACTCAGGCGTCCAACGGTGTCCACGCACCTGCTGGGCCATCGGCTGGCGGGCTTCGCAGGTCGAGGCGGCAGGGTCGCGGTTGGGTGGGAGAGGAGGGGAAGGACGGAACTAGCAGCAGAACAGCGTCTCCAGCGGTTGTGAAGGGCGAGTCGAAGCTAGATAGTGCTGATAGTCCACCTGTGAGCGTCCAGGTTGACCCAGTCAGCGCTGTTCCTCCGTTTGTCCCTCCCTTTCACCCCATCGCCGGCGTGCAAGGCGATCTGAGCAGGCGACCGCTCGTCGCTGTTCCAGAAAGATGATCGCGCGACTCACCGAATCCAAAGAGCCACTGCACGATCCTTCTGACGCCTGCTGAGCCGGGCGACGTGCGATGGACCGGTAGACGCGGGCAGGGCGGGGGAAGAGGGAGGAGGAGAAGCGGGAGGGTTCTACTTGGCCAGCGGCGCGGCTGACGGGCTTGGTCGGCTGTAAGGAGGCCTGGCGAGATAGCAAGCAGCCCAGCTGGGCCGTTGGCGGTGTGTGGACGACAGCAAGTCGCTCGCCAGCGACGACGAGGACAACGCGATCCTCTCGCGTCAACGACAGGCGCAGGTCATGCTGGCGAGGTTTACTAGGCACGAGTATTCTGTCAAAGAGCCACAGCAAAATCGCCAGCGCCAGGCGAGCGTCCCTCGCTTTTCTATCAACTTCATCTCTTCACTTCCCTCCAACGAGATCCTCGACGAGTGCACCCGCTTGCTTGGCTAGACTGGCTGCGACATGAACGCACACCACAAGAAGGCGAGCTACAGACCGCCGCCGCCTTCCGACCGCTCGCGTTACTCGGCAGGCGAGCTCCTCATCCCGGGCAAGGTCGAGGAAGGCGAGACCACTTCAGCACTCGCACGGGCAAGGCTGGGAAAGGCGGTGGAACGCATTCCGTTCGGCTGGCAGGCAAGTCCTGCTTCTAGCGGATCGGAAGACGAGCTGACCTTCCTTCGCTTGTCCCGACAGCTCGAAGCGATCATCCCTTCAACAGCTGCGAGCACTTCCGCTGCACTTGCTACGACATTGGAGGGGGCACTGCAGGCGAGCGGAAGCTTTACCATGTGCGAGGGCGTCAACCTGGGCGACCTGCTCACTCCCGACTTTCTGAACTCCTTCGTGCGGAGCGGTACGGTCCCCTTCTTTCTTCGCTTCCAATGTCCTGCTCACATCTCGTACTGACCCGTAGGCAGCCTTGTCGGCCTGAGCCTTGACGATGCTGAGGACGCAGACGTCGTCTGCATTGACGGGCGAGGTGCGTCCTTCCATCCTGACGGTCCTGCCGCGCTGCTCACGGACTTTGCTTTCCAGGCCGACTCGTACTGAGCCTCACAAAGGACACGTACGAATTGCTGGGCTTGCCTGGTCGAGCGTCAGCCTACGGTACTCTGCGACAACGTTTCGGTTCGTCTGCCAAACTCGCTAAACCCGCAACATCAGCTGACCCTGCTGTCCTATAGTCGTCGAGATCTCGCTCGTCGACCCCTCTTTCCGCGCCGGCAAGCCAGGCTTCGAGCGAGTCGAGCGCGCTCTCGCCAACTGGCCGGGACGGACAGACTTGCTCGACGAGCTTGGCGGACAACCTGCTGAGCGGCCGTCGAAGCGCTTCGACTTGATTATGAGCTATGTAGACGAGCAGGGTGCGTCCTCCCAAGCGAAAAGTGAGCGAGAGACACTGATTACGATCTTTCCACAGACCAACCGCGACCGGTCTCACTCCCGAAGACCACCTGCCACTCCCTTCGACCCTCGTTCACCTCGCACACCCTCTCGTCAATCTCAGTCCCGAAAGTCGCCTCCTTCCCGCCCGCCACACCGCCTTCTCTCACCAAGAAACCGCGCACCAGCTCCGGCGCTTTCCGTCCCTCGCACGACGGCGACGACCCGACCGCGTTCTGGGAGACGTACCGCGAGTGGGCTGGGCTGGCTTCGCTAGGAGGAGAAGCGGCGGACAAGTTGCGATGGTCGAACGAAGCGGAGGAGGACGAGTGGGGACTCGAGAGGGAGAAGTGCGAGGAGGGCGAGGTCCAGGTATTGCGATGGGAGGGGCTGCTGCATCCGAAGGTCGTCTTGATCGCAGTCGAGCGGATGTTGGAACACGCGGAGTGCGTGTCCTGTCCTGCGTACCGGCGGCGCTCACGCTGACTGTTTCGTTCGCAGCCTCGCAAAGCAACCCTTTGTCTCACTCACGCTCCGACCGTTCCCTCACGCGTCGCTCTCGCACACTTCAGCTGCCACCGTACCCGTCGTCGGCACAAGCAAGCGACCGAACGGCAAGAAGCGCAAACGCGGACGAGGACGAGGCGAGGAGGAAGAGGCGGACCGAGATCGGGTTGAGGACCAGGGCGGCTGGGAGATGGTGCTCGTCCCGCGCGGAGAGGGTAAGCTCGACTGGCATCTCTGGGAGGGACAGTAGACGTTGTGAGAACTAGATGATGCGAAATCGGGCGCTTCTACAGCTCGTCATGCGCATGCGGTCTACTCGTCTCGCCTCCTTGCTCCTGCTCTAGGTTCTCAAACACGCTCGGATCGAGTTCGGGTATGTCGCCCAGCCCGTCCTCCTTCGCCATTGCCTCCTGCATCTCCTTGAGCAGGTCGTCGATCTCCTCGTCCGACATCCCCTGCAGCATCTCCTCGAACGCCTGCTTCTCCGCCTGCTCATCCTCGTCGTCAAAGTCGAGCTCCTCGAGTTCCTCCTCCTCTGGCTCCTCCTCCCGCTCGCCGAGAGGTGCAGTATTCCAGACGATCTCCTCCCACGGCTCGTTCAGCGTCAGCCACCGCGAGTGATCCTCGACGTCCTGCGAGACCGACGTGCTCGTCTTGATGAGCGGATAGTGTAACGACGCGCCGGAGGGAGCGTATTGGGCGAAGTGCTGGAAGTACCGCTCGAGGCAGAGCTTGCGTTGGGAGAAGTGGCCGGCGGAGGGGATGCCAGCGACGTCGCCGGTGTCCGATACAGGCTCCTCGTCGACCTCAGCGCCATCCTCGTCGACAGCGATCGAGCCGCGCGCAAACATGCCGTCCCCGCCGATGATTCGCAGCGGTGTCTTTGGTTGGAGGAGTAGGGGAGGGTTGCCGGTGATGTTCGAGACGAGGTAGTTGATGAGGATATCGTCGCAGTTCATGACTGTAGGCGGTCGAAGTCCGTTGGTGGGAGAGAACGAGCGGAATTTGCGTGAGCGTACCTTCGTCGACATAGTCCCGCAGCGACCGCATCTCTGCCGAGTCCTCCCAGTATTTCTCAAGCCACTCCTTCTTCAGCCACGCAGCGTTGCTCAAGACCATCGAGTAGGTCTTCTTCGGCCGCAAGGTGTACGACCAGTCGCCCTGCTCGCCGTCAAAGTCGCGCGCCATGAACCCAGTCAGGCGGCTTTCTCCCACTTGCGCCGCCTTCTCAAACTCCTGGTAACCCCACTCGAGCGCATCCTTTCGCAGGACAACGTCGTCGTCGACAATCATGACAGCGCGGGTGTAGATCTCCTCGTCCCAGTCGAGCATCGGCCTGAACCGCTCGTTCATGCTGTTCTTCTTGCTTTTGCGCACAGTGACAACGACGCCGGACGTCGAGTACCGCTCGAGCGCCGTCGCATTCAGGAAGTCTGGCAAGTCGACTCCGACGTTCTGCCACACGATGACAAGATGTCGCAGGGAGCACGGCGGGTTCGTCGTGAGGTGTTTGATGAGTGGAGGAAGGTTCTCGTCGCGCTTGTACGACGCCATGACCATCCTGCGCGCGTCTCGCACCAGTCAGCTTCGCGCATGTGGGGAGGAGGCGTGAGACGGTCGCAACGCACGTGAAGCCCTCTGCCGGGTCGATGGACAGGCTGATCGTCGGTCTCCCTTCGCCATCCGGCTCGCCCGCTTCGACACGAACGCGCGAGGACGGCGTTGCGGCGCTCGAGCGGCTCGAGAGCAGGGCGGCGAGGAGGAGCGCGAGCAGCGAGGGGAGGGCGGACGGTCGCATGGCGGGTGGGAGAGGCCACAAGGGTAGCTTCTGTGCCAGTAGAAGACACCACGAGCTGTGCGAGGTGGATGGCGTCCGCCAAAAGCACCGTTCGATGAGGTTGTCCTCTCGACACCCACCACTCGTCACTGGCAGCTTCGTACGGGACTCTGAGCAGCTGCAGCCATGTCCAACGCTCTCCTGTCGACGTTTCCGAGCCGCACCACACTCTGCCACCACACACAGACGACCCTCACTCCCGAAGCCCAAGTCTCGCTCGCCGCCTTCAAGCAGCAGTACCCAGGAACGCAGATCACGGCGACGTACGGCAAGTGCACGGGCGTTCCGTACAACAAGCCCTGCACGGCGGCCTGCTCAGCGACGCACCAGCCCGCGAGAGTGTGCCCACACGACAAATACCGCGACTCGCTCATCTACAGCACGCTCGCGGACAACACAAAGGGCGGGAAGTGGAGGCCCAGGTGCTTGCTGTGTGAAAGGGCGTACAAGAAGCACGTGAGTTGCGATTTCGCTGGCCTTCCGTTCGGGAAGTGAGCAAGGCTGACATTTGCGCTCCTTCGACAGCTGATTGCTCGAAGCGACAGCCGTAAACTTGAGCTCGATCGTGAAGTTCAGCAGGCGAAGTTGGCAGCCGTTCATGACGGCGTTGACCTGGCGGTGCTGGGTCGAGTCGACGGGGAGGATGAAGAAGAGAAGCTTCTTGTCCTTCTCGTTGACGCACCCAAACTCTTTCGACGTGCAATTCGTCCCCAGCTTCGCCTTGAGCGAGGATCCCCTCCTCAAATAGTGGTCCCAAGAGCCGATGACAGCCGGAACGTGCTGGACAAACGCAGATGGGTAGTTCTCGGTTCGGGCATGCAGGCAAAGGGCAAGCTCGAGCGCTGTGGTTGAGGGACATCGTTAGCACGTCTCGCTTGATCCGGCTTTGCGGCGACTCACATCCGAACGAGCTGCGATTTGCTGGTCCCGCCGGCCTCGAGAGAGTGGGACTGATAGGCGTCGGAACAGAGGGTGCGGCGCGACGAGGACCGGAGCGAGCGGAAGGTTGGTACTGAGCGGGGAGGGTCAGCTCGTCTCGGGGCAGTTTGAGAGCCTCGTGGCCAGAGAGGGAACGCACAGCAGTTGCATTGAGGTTGTACGCTGAGTAGCCCGGTTGGCAGCGGTTTGCCGCGGCGCTGTAACGGTGGCAATGGCGGACAAGGTGAGCGAGATGATGAGGCGGGAAACGGCTCGCGCGGCGTCCACAGGGCTCGGAAGCGAGCGCGACTCACGCCGTGAGACTGGCAGAACGGGACATGGTGGTTCTGGAGAGCTAGAAGCAGACGAAGAGCGAAAGAGCGGAAGATGATGATGAGGAGGAGGAGGAGAGGGGAACACGAGAGGGCGAGGAGGGTGTCCTCGCTAGGAGCTTCGGTTCTCGCAAGATGGGCGGTTCTGCGAAGCGATGAAGAAGCGTACTTGAGTGGAAACCGTTCCCAAACTCGAGAACAACCGGAAGTTGTGAGTGAAGTCAGCGATACTTAGCGCTTCCTGGTCCAACAAATCCAGAGCGATACAGAGCCGCAAGGGCACAGTTGACGAGCTGCAACACGTCTATCGAGCTGTTTCTCACGGCAGGAAACGGTCGCCAGCCAACCTTGGGAAGGTCAAGTCGGTACGTCGTGCGAAGTCGGCGAAGTGTTGCCGAGAATTGTACAGACACAGAGGTACGGTAATGGTAGAAAGGAAAGGTAGGGTATGGAACGGGCAGCGGGTATCGTCGAGGCGTCGAGCTGGAGCACAAGCGGAAATCAGCGAGGGGAGAACCGGCGAGAGCGAGAGAGCGGAAGAGGAACGGCACGTACAGTAGCTTCGAGCAGGATAGCAGTCTGTGAGGCGAAGGAGGAGGGTGCCGGACGTGCTGAGTGGCGGAGTCTGGCATGCAGAGGCGGTTTCGCCGGCCAAGGTCGTCCAGATTCCGCGAATCGACCAGTTCTGCGCGTATCTCGCTGTTCACCAAAAAGCGCACCTTTTTTTTGAGCAAAGGAGAAAAAAAAAGCAAGGCGCGCGAGCGAATCCAGGTCGAGGAAAGGCGATTCGTCGACGAAATGGCAGCAGGAACAGTCCAAACGGAGTCAGCGGCTCATCCTGCACACCGCAACGATACCAGCGAGCGAACGCACCACCCGATGAACATGAGGCTGAGGTGCTCGAGCTTGGTGGCCATGTCGATGAGGCGGTCGACCTGCTGCTCGGTCGAAAGGGAGACCGTCGGCTTGAAGTCGCGGCCTGTTGCGGGGGCGGCGCGTGTGACGGTCAGCTCAAGCCGTCACAAACGCCACGGCGCGATCGTCGGGAAGGCGGAAACGCGGGCGCACCTGTCAACTTCTGCTGGACGCGCTCGATGACCTGCACGGCTCGAGTGTTGATCTGGCCAACTGCGCCGTCTGCGGTGCACCAGACGACGTCAGTAGATGCTCGTACAGAGGACAGCGAAAGCAAGCACACCGTCATGAATGTTGGTCTCGTCTCCGCGCGGTCGTCGCGCACCTGCCGGCGCGTTCTCGCCGCCGCGTCCGGCGTTGTTCCCGACTTGCCGCCCGCCTTGGACGAGCCTCCAATTGATGAGCGGGTCGTGGACGAACGCTTCGAGCACGGCGAGGATCGACTCCTTGTTCTCGCGAAGGACGCGCATCGTGTGCTGGCAGGTGATCTTGAAGGTCCCCTCGATGCCGGACACCTCCATCGCCGATGTGAGCATGCGCGTGAGACGGAACGGTACCTTCTCCGGGTGTTTCTGCGGGAAAAGGACCGGTCAGCCGTGAGCTCATTTTCAAGACGACTTCGTTGCGCACCTCTCGCTGCATCGCGACCTCGAAGCAGTCGCCAAAGTCGACGTGGATGATCTTGCCGGTGACGCGGTCCATGAGCAAGTTCGACGGATGCCGGTCGCCGAGACCGAGGATGTGCCCGACCATCGACATGACGGCGAGCGTCCGGCAGTAGTTGCTTCGCCGGTCGAGCCACGCCTCCGAATTGCGACTCTTGAGCCAGAGCACGCGGTAAAAGTCTTGGCCGGTCGTGTTGTCCAGGGCGTACTCGAACACCTCGAGCTTGTGCATCTGCATGAGGTGGTCAAAGTCGGGCGCCATCTGCAGAGAGAGGTGGTGTCAGTCGAGGCACTGCTCTCGCGGTGAGACGGCCAGACGCGCCTGAAGAATCAAGCGATGCTCGATGTTGAGGAGGATCTTGCGCGAGTCGCGGTAGTTCTTGATCAGAACGTGGAGGGTGTCTGTGTTGTTGACCCAGCCGAGGAGACCCGAGTTCGGCGAGAGCGGGATGACGGGGTACTTGACGATCGTGAGATGGCGCTTGAACGTCTCCGGATCCTTCTGGAGGAGCGTGTTGACGAGGCCGAAGAGCTGCATGACTCGCTCGTCTTGACGAAGATCCTCGTGGCCTGCGCGCGCCCAAGAGTCAGCATCGTTCGAGGCAACATCATCGCAGACGACGCACCCTTGAGCAAGAAATTGTACTCGATGCCGTCGCTGCCGAACACGCGAAGCTTGCGCGGCCGTTGCTTCGAGGTAAAGACCTCGAGGTTGGCGCCGAAGCTGGCAATGCGGATGATGCGCTTTCCGGCGACGTAGGTACCTGCCGCGCGAGCAGGTGGTCAGTGTAAGCGCTCACGGGAGTGCGAGAAGCAGACTCACCGGGAACGGCAAGGTCGAGGTCTTTGGCGTTGAGCAGCTTGGGCGAGACGTACTGCAGCTCGAGCAGAGTGAGCGTGGGGAGGTTCTTGTTGATCTTGCGGAAGACCTGCGGGAATGCGAGTCAGCAAGACAAGCTGGTGCCACTGGGGCGGAACTGGCGCACCTGGTAGTACAGGTCCCACGCGTGGTTGAGGTCCTCGATCTGGCCGTACTGGCGGTATCGCCTGCACGATTCGCGAGCGTCGGCGAGATCGCGACCGAATGTTTGCGCGAAGGAGATCTCGCGCAGCGTTTCCGGACCCTGCGGAAGAAGGGGAATTAGCGCGCAGTTCGGCCAGCGCTCAGTCGGAAGCACACCTTCTCGAGCATGTCGTGCAGTGGTTCGAGGGTCGCAAACATGGCGTCGATGTTGTGGTCGCCGTAGAAGAGGCGCGACGCTTCCTCGAGACCCTCGTGCCACAGCTCGTGCCAAAGGATGGCGACGCGGATTAGCTCTTGACTGACGAGGACGGCCTGCTCGACCAGCGACGCGCTGTGGTCGCGCATCTTGTTCATGATCGACAGCGCCGCTCGTCGCCGCGTCTCGCTCGGGTACTTGGAGGCGACCGTGAGCGGATAGACGAGCGCTTGAGGGTGCGCCTTGCCGACGTCCGTCAGGACGTGCTGAATGAGCTTGCGCACGCTTGGATCGGGAGCGTGAATGCGGGCGATGAGCTATGGGAAGCGAGAGTCAGGCTGAGATCCCGATCTGTGGTGGACACGAGCGTTGCGCACCTGCGGGATGACCTCAAGCCAGGTGTCGACCGAGACGGACCGGAATCCTTCCATGATCGTGTTGGACACCTCGTTGACGTGGCCGTATTTGAACCAGAGAGTCAGGAGGCGGAGCGTATCTTGCAATGAGCTATCAGGCGAGAGGGCAATCGAGCGGAAGAAGGCTGTGTGCGAGAAGCTCGTTAGCGTCGATGCGGGCTCAGACCAGCACTCCTGTACACACCTTGGACGGCAGGCACAAGATGCACCGAGTAAGCCCCAGGCCGAGTCGGATCCTGCTCGCCTTGCGATCTGGCAAAGTGCGCGACGACTTCCGAGTTGGCGAGGGCCCACGCGTGCCAGGCCTTGTACCATGTCGGGTCGAGACTCGTCGCAAGCAGGTAAGAGCGGAGGATGTCGGGGATGATTTCCTGCGCGAGAGCGCGGAGCGTCAGTGAGGCGTCGCAAAGAGCGGCTGTCGAGCACCACTCACGGAACCCCAGTCTTCTTGCATCGCGCTCTGCCACTCGCCGAGCTTGTAGTGACAGCGAGCGAGGAGGCGGGTGTACTCGGCTTTTCGCCCCGAGTTGACCACCTCCGCGTTGGCGGTTTGCTCGCCGTCGGGGTGGATGCCGAGGTCGGTCGAGAGCTTGGCAGTAAAGTCGCGCAGGAAAGCGAGCGTCTCTTCGCGCGCGCCAGTCGCCCACTGGTACTTGAGGTGGGCGTAGATGACCTGCGGCGGTCCTGACATCGCCGGCCCGCCCATCGTGGCCTGGTCGTCGCCGAGAAGCGAGTTGAGGGTCTTCTCGGCGAGCCCCAGGCGGCCTGACTTGCGGCAGAGATTGGCAAACTTGACCCACATCTCGGTGTTCTCGCGCGGCGTGACGACGAGAGCGCGGACCTTGAGGATGCGCTGCCAGACGTCGACGTCCCGCTTGCAGCCCTTGAGACGCTTCATCCAGGTCTTCTGGATGACGGCTCGTCGCTCGTTGTTGCCGACCGCGGTCGCCTCCTTGTACGAGATGATCTCCTCGAGCTCGGAAAGCATCTGGATCCGGACGACGGCGTCGTACGCTCGGTTGTAGGACTCGCCAACGAGAGTCGTGAGCTCCGTGTCGAGCAAGTCGCGCGCCTTGTTGATCTGGCTCTGCGCCTTGTGGAACTGGCCGCGGTGGATCGACAGAATCGAGCGGAACCACGCCCGGTCGGCCGAGTCGTGCTTGAGGACCGAGATGTAGGCATCCATCGACTCCCACTGCGCGAGACCCCACGAGGCGGCGGCGGCGAGCGGGGCGATCTTGCGACGCTGTTCATGCGAGGCGCGCGTCCAGTGCTGCTGCGCGAGACCGGCGAGCGAGTCCCACTCTCCGAGTGCGTGCAAGCAGCGCATGCGGCCGAGCGTGACGTCGAACGAGTCGGGCTGCTCCTGCGCTTTGCGTTCGAAAGCGGCGAGCGCGTCCTCCCACCGCTCGAGCTCGATGTACCACTCCTCCTTAAGCTCGAGGTTGTGGACCTGGTGCGCATGCGTGAGGATGCCGATCGAGACGTCGGGTTGCTGGAGGGAGTTGTTGATCCGGATGAGCTCTTCGATCGTCTGCACCGACGGGTCCTGGAGGACCTCGAGCTCCTTGTAGTGCAGCGCCTTGGCGTACGCTCGACACTTGAGGGCATAGCCGCCGAGGGTTGCGATCGGGATCGGCAGGAGCTTGTCGTCATGCTCCATGAACTCGGCGAGGTTGAGGAGTGTCTGCGTGATCTCGGGCGGCAGAGTCGGCGATGCGAGGGCGGTCGACATGGCTCGGACGAGCTCCTCCTGGTACTGGTCGTACAGCTCGGTCCAGCAGGAAACGAAGGCGGCGTTGAAAAGGTCGCGGGCGAGCGGCGGGTAGACCTCGGCGAGGTTGGCGCATGCTCGAAGAGTGTGCGACGGCGACGACTTGAGCAGCTGGACACTCAGCCGCTTGAGCCACTCGCGCCAGTCGTCCGGTTTGGCTCGGTCGACAGGCTCCCAGGCGCTCTTGAGGGCGACCTGGTTGACTGGCAACTTGCTGACGCCGGCATCCGCTGCAACCGTCGCCTCGTTGCTCGGCATGATGACCCTGCGGAAAGCAAGCCGTTAGCGAGGCTTGGAGGCTAGCAGTGACGGCACGCACGGGTCGCCAAAAGAGAGGTCTTGTGGGAGAGGCTCGCCCTTGAGCAGCTTCGAGACGAGTTGGTCGTACTGCTGGTGGACGATGCGATTTCGGACGAGAGCCTGCGAGCACAGCGAGTCAGTAAGACGAGGTCGGGAAGGCAACGCCAGTACTCACCTTGTTGACGAGGCCGGCGAAAAGGACATAGTCGGGCCCCATCTGCAGCATGTGCGCGCACAGGGCGTCCATGGCGACGTTGCGGAGGTCAGACGGCGTTGCCGGCGACGCGAGGACACGAGCAATTGGGTGCACGATACTTGAGGCGTGGTCGGCAAAGTTGAGCTTGCGCGAGAGCTGCGTGATGGTCTGCATCGCCTGCTTGCGCAGCAGAGATGGTACATCCGGCTGCTCGAAGGTGCGGACGATGGCCGGGATGACAAGGTGGAGGTACTCCTCGAGGCTCGAGCCGAAGATGCTGAAAGCGTGGAGGACGCGGATGAGCGTGTTCTGCCGCCGTAGCTCGCCAAAGTTGAGGTTATGGTCGAACGCCTGCAGGAGAAGCGGCAAGAGGCTCGGCAGGTACGCCTTGAACTCGGCGTCGAGAGCGAGCGCGATCGACTGGATCACGTCCACGATGATGATCTGCAAGCCCGGGTTCGGCGTCGTCGTCCAGAAGTCGCGAATGGTCGTGATGATCGGGCCGAGGTGGTTGCGGACGTGCTGCTTGACCATCGAGATGAGCTGGCCGAGGTTCTGAAAGTAGTACTCTTGAAGGCCGACGGGGCAGCTCCGCATGACGTTGAGGAAGGCGGGCAGGACCTGCGGCAGGAAGGTGACAACCTTGAGCCGGAGCGAACGGAAGATGTACATGATCGCATCAACGACGGCCGTGTGATGCTCGCTGAGGGACGGGTCGTTGAAGACGACGAGCAAGGCGTTGAAGGCGATCGTCGGGTAGTACTCGTCATGCTGTGGGCCGATGTTGGACGGATGGGTCGGGTCCGTCGGGTTGAACGCCTCGACGTAGGCATCGTTGGAGATGCCCTCGATGACGATGTGCCGGTACGGATCGATGGCGCCGAGCGTGCCCATGACGCGGATGATCTCGCGACGAGTGTGCTGGCCGGGCTCCGTCTTGAGCAGGCCGATGAGCAGGCCGAGCAAGCTCGGGTGGTCGAGGTACGGCTCGATCACGTAGCCCGAGTACGAGCTCAGCTGGCCGAGGGTCCGCAATGCCGACTCCCGCTTCGGCGCCGACGCCTGGTCGTGCAGCGTGTCGAGGATGAGGGTCATGAGGGGCTCGAGCTGGATGGTGAGGTCCTCGCCGCCGACTCGCGCAAGTTCGCCGAGCGTCGTCATGATGCTGGCGGCGACCGCTGGCGAGTTGTCCCGCGACTTTGGCAGGAGGACGTTGAGCATCGGCACGACGTAGGGGCGGGTAAGGCGCTGCGAGGCGCCGACAAGCAGGCCGAGCAACGTCGAGGCCTCTTCCTTGCTCCGCGACGAGGTCGAGTACTCGAGTTCGGTGAGAAGCTGGATGAGGGTCTTCCGCAACGACGGCATGACGTAGGCCGGGTTGATGCTCGCCAAGCGGCCGATAATCTTGATCGCGACCTCGCGGATCGCGTAGACTTCGTCGTTCAAGGCGATGAAGAGCGAGCGCACGCACTCTGCCTGCGCAAGGTGCCGATCGAATTTCGGGTCGAGGTGCGAGATGGTGAGTTGGCGGATGGTCGGGTCCGGGTCGGCAATGGCGAGCGTGAGCAGCTTCTCGAGGACTTCGTTGACGAGCCGGATGGCGTTGTTGCTCGTCTGGCCGACAACGGGGTCGTTTGCGAGGACGCCGCAGCATGAGAGGGCGGCAGCTCTTCGGATGTCGGGATTGTCGTCCTCAACGTAGCGTGCGACGTGATCCCGGACGAACTCGCCTAGACTGTGCTCGTCGCCAAGTTCCGCCGGCGGGGCCGCCCGGTTGACCTGGAAGACGCCCTTGAAGTTGAACGAGCCGAGTACTTCGAGGGCGAGAATGACCTGGTTCTCGTCGCGGTGTTCAGGCGTCGGCATCGGATAGTCGTGGCGGTGGAACCGTCGAGGCGCACCGGCCTGGATGAACGGCTCGTTCGCGAGAATTTGCGAGACGAGATTGAGTACGCGTTCTACGAGGCGAAAAGGTCAGCGAAGTGAGCGTTTCATCGGGGCGAAGCTCTGCGCACCCTGAATTTCGGGCAGGAGAGGCGGAATGTCCCGGCCAAGCTGCGTCAAGGCAGTCTCGAGCGCAGGCGAGAGACCGTAGGCAAACATCAGGTCGAGCAGCTCGTGCATGTGCTTGGTGAGAGCCTGCCCGACAGACTGCGCGAGCATGCCGATACACTGGAAGATCGCCTCCTCGGACGGCGCTCCCTTCTTGCCGCGCTGCTGCAGCCCCTCCTTGACACTAGCGAGAATAGGGTCAAGGTACGGCGCCATCGCCGACTTGACCTGCATCGCGACGTGACCGATGGCGTGGAAAGAGGTTGTCCGGTCCCGGTTGTTCCGGAGCTGGCCGAGGAGGTAGAGCATCGTCTTGTGCAGGTACAGGTTTGCGAAGTCGGCGTGGTTGTAAGACGCGAGAGTCGGGATGAGCTCGACAACCGCGCGGCGAACGAGCGGGTCGCGGTGGTCCTTGAACGACAAGATTTGGTCGCAGACTTCCGTGTAGCGCTCGTGCATGAACTGCACGCAAAGCTATCAGTGTGACGTTCCTGGGAAGCGATCTTTGTGCGCACCATCTTGCCCTCGAGGAAGAGCTCCTTGTAGCCGAGCAAAGATCCATGGATCGCCTCTGCCGTGTTGAGCTTGAAGCCTCGCTGCGCCTGCTCGTAAACCATGCCGAACATGTCTGCCCGGTACTGCCCGTCTCGTTGCGTGACGATCAGGAGACAGCCGGCAAGGGCCCCTGCTGCCGCTTCTCGGATTGCGACCTGAAGAATACCAAGTCAGCTATCCGTTCGAATGGCGGTAGAGTAACCGACGCACCTTCGGATCCCGCAACGCAGTCCACAGGTTGTCAAGCAGGTCAGGGACGTTGTCGTAGACGAGTCCAGGCGCCGAGCGGGTCAGCTCGCGGAGGACGAGGACGGCAGCGTAGCGACGAGCTTCGATCCGTTCGCCTGCGAATATGATGGTCAGCGCAGCTGTCGTTCACTCTCGTCGCGGCGAGCGCACCTTGAAGCCATTCGATACAGCTCTTGACCTGGATGTCAACATGCTCCGCCATCTGTGATCCTCCCTGAGCCGCAAGTCGAGCTGCCAGAACAGAGGGGTCAGCGTGTGTTCGCTGCTCGGAGGCGAGAGACTGCGAACCGAAGACCTTGGCAGCCATCGTCATGACAAGCGGGTCGGGACAAGGAAAGGCGCGCTGGACAGATGCCGCCAGCCTGATCGCCCTGGACATGTCGTTTCCGAGGACATCGACGAGCTTGTCTGTATGGCGAGGCAATGGTCAGCACAAGTCGACGAGAGATGCGCGAGAGAGCGAACCGATTGCAGTGATTCCTGCCAGCTTGTCCTGGAGGTCGGGCGAGTTGACCAGGGCGAAACATCGGGTGTGAATCTCGCCGTAGACCTTGTTGAAAGCTTCTGCGGACAGCGTGCGCGAGCTTGCGAGGACCTGGAAGCGAAGCGGGTTGTCAGCGCGTGCGGGGGAGGGCAGGCAAGAGGTAGTTCCAGGCGACGCACATAGCTGGACAGCTCGTTGGCTGCTCGCAAGCGTATCTCCTCCACCCTGCGAGACCGTACGAACCGTCAGCTGACTTCCTCAGTGAACAATCCCGTCCCTCGAGACGACGACCGATGAAGTCGAGGTAACGCGGCAGACGTCTCGCGGGCCCACGAAAGCGAGCGCAATGGACGGCCAACTCACTTGCTCCGCATATCATACATGATCGCATCCAACGGGCGGTCTGCGAGCGCGACAGACCCAACGGCGAGGGTCCCGCCTCCGACGGCCATGTCTGCCGGCTTCGCGACGGACTGTAGGCACCAAGACTCGTGGTCGTTCTAAGAGATGTCGATGCGGATTCGTTGAGCCGGTCTCGAGCAGAGAAAGCGGTGAGCGAGATGAGCGAGGTGAAGTGGGGGAAGGCGAGGACGGAGGAGACGAAGCATCGACCTCACTCTCGCCTCCTGATTCACACGAAGCCCGCGACAGCATTCTTGAGAGAACAAGTGGATCGTACCGGACACGCAGAGCGGAATACGAGGGTAATTGCGTTTCAGGTGGTGTCTAGAACTGTCCTTTCTGCTCGGGAACCCAGAATGCCAGCTTGCCAGTCTTGAAGCCGTGGTCGAGTTGTCGCAGGCAGACCGCCTCCATCTCCTGCTGCGTCTCGACGGTCACGGTCCTGCGAAAAGGAGGGAAGGGAAAGCAAGGTCAGCGGTCAACACGCTCGAACAATGCGCAGGAGAGGCTCCGCTGGCTACGAAGCGTCGTAAAAGGTGTAACACGCACCCAACGTGAGGAAGGAGGAAGACCCGAGGATCTCCCTCCCGTGCCAGCCGGAGGAGTCCCTCGTCGATCTTGGGTTCGTTCTCGTACACGTCCAGCCCGCACGAGGCGATGTCGCCGTCCTCCAATGCCTTGACGAGCGCCTTCTCGTCGACGACTCCACCGCGCGCCGTGTTGATAAGGATAGCCGACTTCTTCATGCGCTTGAACTGCTCCGACCCCATCAGGTGCTTCGTTTTTGGGTTGAGCGGCAGGTTGAGCGAGACAACGTCGGATGTCGACAAGAGCTCGTCGAGGGAAGAGATGTATTCGGCGCCGTCTTCGAGATCGGGAGAGAGGCGATTCCGGTTGTGGTAGACGATACTCATGCCGAGCGCTCTAGCTCGTCGCGCGAGGGCTCGTCCGATGCCGCCCATGCCAACAATCCCAAGCTGCAGAAATCTACTGTCAGCGAACAGGATCACTGCAAGACGAGGGACGCTTGCGAAGCTGGATGTGGCTGAGCCAGATGCGCAACTCACCTTCTTCCCCGCCGGATCGTTCGACAGTGGCAGCCCGGCATTGAACGTGCCTTCTCGCAAGCTGTGCTGTGCACGGCCGAACTGTCGGATTGCGCCGAGGAGGAGGAAGAGGGCGGTGTCGGCTGTTGCGCCGTCAACTGCTACGGGGACATTCTGCGCGACACTGTGATCAGCGCGAATGTACCGAGTGATGGGAGGGTGACGCACCGATACTTGCAGTCTCCGTTCGGTACACGCCGGGATGTTGATTTCTGCGAGCGGGTGGAGGCAATCGTCTTTTTAAGCCGAGGTTCCACCTCGTAGATCGCACGGGGACTCACGGTCGTATCCAGCACCGTTGTGCGTGAGGAACTGCAGCTTAGGAGGCAAAGCAGCGACGAGTTCCGGGTCGAACAGGCCGGTAACCTGTGGTCGCGTTTCGTCCATTCAGCACAAGACACTTCCTGCGGTCCAGCAGGCTCTGCCTCACCTTGTTCGACTCGCCCTTGAAATGCCGGTAGATGCCTTGCGCCTCGGCGTACTTGGTCTTGCAGTCGGCAATAAATTCCTCGCGAGTTGTCGAGGTGAGGGGCTGCAGAGAGTGCAGACCGCGCCAGGTCAGCTTCCCACTCGTTGTTCCACGCTTTGCAACGCCTCGACACCAGCGCGAGCCCTCGCAAGATGCATCCGTCGCGCAACACCGTCCCCCACACTCGTGAGGAAGAAAGACGCACAATCACCGTCCACCCCTTTGCCAGCTCGTCATACAGCTCCGTCGCCAACGTGATCTTGTCCAGCATGAATACCGCAGGCTTGGCGGTGCCATTGACGGTGGATGAGGAGAGCGAGGGGGTCATGGAGAATCGTCGTCGGGCGGAAGGGCAAGCGAGAGAGGACACAGTTCGAGCGAGTGATGCGGCGGGAGTCAACGAGCGAGTGAAGAGACGCTGCATGACGACGGAAGCCAAGGAAGCGCGAGGCGACGGCAGCAAAGATAACGAACGAGCGAGGGAAACGAAGCCGTCGGCCCGGCGGACTCAATCTCGCTTGACTGGCTGTTGTAAGCGAGTATTGCGTGTGAAAGTGTTGCAGGAGAGGCTACAGGTATGCTACATGCCGGCGACTCGGTCGGCGAGGTCATTCGAGGCGGACGAGGGCGCCAAGCGGACGACGTCCTTCTGCAGAAGCGCGTAGTAGTGCCGCCGGATGGGGTCGTACTCGACCAAAGAGCCGTACAGCTACGGGAGAACACGAGTCAGCCGTGTGGGCGTGGCGAAAGAGGCGGAATGCGACTCACCGCCGAAGCCTCCTCGACCTTCTTCTTCCGCTCATCGCTACCTTCGTCCGCCTTGTGCGCCTCTTCAGCTGCAGCGTCAGCAAGGAACTCGATCGCGAGCCAGGCGGGTAGCTCGGCTTTGGACGAGATGGCGGGTTCGGATTCGGGGAGCGAGGAGGGCGTGTTGAGGGCGAGAGGCGTGACGAAGGCGCTACAGGATGAGAGAGGTCGCTTGAGTCGGCCGAGGACGCTGTACAGAGTGGTGTCAGCGTGTCAAGTCGAGGGTATAGCACAGCTTCGACTCACCCTCGCAGGTAGTTCCAGGCCGAGGGGTTGTTTGGCGAAATCGCGAGCTTCTCCTTCGCGTACCTGCGTGAGCGGGCGATGTGCGTTCTACGTCACCATGCCGCAGGCCTGACAAAGACGCCGACTTACCTGACTTCCCGCTCGCCGCAGTCTCCGCCCATCCCGCTCTCGAAGCAAACGAAGAACCGATGGTTCCACGCAGAGTTGTTCCGAATATCCTTCGTCAACAGCTCCTCGACATACTCGAGCTCTCCGTCCCAGACCTTCTGCGCCTCTTCCGCCTTTTCGGGAGAAGGGAAGGTCGAGTCGGGGAAGGAGCGGGACGAGTAGAAGTGGCAGAGGACCCATTGTCGGTACGCCCAGGTGTGGTAGTTCTTGGCGTCGAGGGCGAGGGCTTTCGAGGTGAAGTCGCGCTCGCGGGATGGATCGTCGAGTGCGAGAACGATGTTTCGCCGGTGTTGCCTGTCAGCGTTGCGTGGGAGGCCACCGTCAGCTGGGCCGGTGCGACATCCGCAGTGACGCTCTGCTCACCAGACCTGGTACGACTTGAGATGGTACTTGACGAGCTGGTCGAGGAGGTCGAGCTCTTCAGACAGGTTCGCCTTGAGTTCGAAGAGTGTGTCGGCCCGGTATTTCCTGCGCAGCAAAGAAGCCGTCAGTCGAAGGCTTGTCGAGTCGCGACGGCATGGAGACGCACCAGACAGAGTAGTGCGCCGGGTTGTAGTGAATGAGGACCTTTGTCAACTCGAGCGTCCGCTTTGAGCGTTCCTGCTTGGCGACCATCGCTCGAAACGTGTCCATCGCATCCCGGTCTATTGCGAAACGTCTCTTGGTCAGCTTCTCGTCTTCAGAACGTGCGCAAAGCCTTTGCGCGAGCGAGGACGTACAGATCTCGTCGTAGGCGATGGGAACAAGGCAGTTGGGCGCGTCGTTCTGTGCGACGGGCTGCAAGTCTTCCCACCCTTCTCGCTGCGCCCAGGGAACGTATGGCTTTGCGTCGGCGGCTGCGGCGGACATGGTCGAGTGTGGTGGGGAGTGCGGTCGGGACGAGGCGATGCAGGAGAGCGAGAAGAGGTATCGCGAGCTTGTTGGCGAGGGTGGTAGGGTGCGATAGCTGCCTGAGAGCCTACGAGCAGTCGAACGAAGCAGCAGAGCAGCAGAGAGCGTGAGGCGACGAGGCGAACAGGACAAAGGTGCACGAACAAAGGGCGATGTCAACACGCTCAAATGGGCTGAGAGTAACACTGGCAGCATCTGAGTGCAGTACTAAAAATTGTCCATACGCAAGCGACTCAGTCTGAGCGAGTTGACCCGTCCAAGTCGCTCTCCTCGCCTCCTCGACGAGTACACCCACCTCGACAACCAGAAAAATGGGTGCGTGCGAGCTCTGATGCACCTCAGCGAGGTCCACAGACTGACTGACCCACCCGCACACGCTCACAGCCGACGAGTGCGTCTCCAAAGCCTCCCCTTGCCCCGCTCGAACGCGAGCACCCGCAGCTGACTCGCAACCCCCTCTGGCGCAGCTACGACAGGAGTGAGCGCGATCACGGTGAGTAGGGAGGCGGGCCACGGCAGTCGGGACGCGTCTGGCGGGCCAGGCAGAGAGATGGGACGCATGCTGACTTGGGACTTGGGCGTGCTTTCCTGCGGCTGGCGTGGCATGGGCAGACCAGGACGATGGCGTGAGTTGTTCTCTTCTGGAGTGACAATCTCTAGCAGCTTCCGGATGGTCCAGCGTCAAATGCTGCCAGTCCGGCCAGTCGTGACCGGAGGACCCTCGTGCGGACACTAGCGGTGACGGGTGCGAGGAGGAACGGGTATGAACTGCTCTACTGACTCTGCTGTTCGCCACGCAGCACCGCGAACGCGCCCGCTCTCGTTCCCGCTCGCCTCGCCGCCGTTCGCCGTCTCCCCGCCGCCGCTCCCCTTCCCCTCGCCGTTCCTCGCACCGCGACCGCTCCCGCTCTCCCCGCGAACGCTCTCGCTCTCGCTCACCTCGCAGGATGGGCACCGACCGCGAGCGTGATCGCGACCGCTCCGACCGCGACCGCGAACATCGCGGCGGCGCAGGTGCAGGAGGCGCAGACCGTCGTGCTCCGTTCGACCCGCACCGCAAGGCGATGGCGCGCGAGATCGCGGCGTCCGAGGCGGCCAAGCGCAGTCGCAAGGAGTGCAGGGTCTACGTCGGGAACCTCGCTTTCGGCGTCAAGTGGAACGACCTCAAGGACTTTATGAGGGAGGGTGAGGCGACAGTTTCTCTTGGACGGTGTGGACTGGTCAGATCTGGAGGCTGGAGGTGGGGCAACGCGGCGCGAAGGAGGCAGGTCTGTGGGGGATGGAGCGCGTAAAAAGGCTGCGAGGAATTGGCGAACTCTGGCACTAAAGGTGTGAAGGGCACGGCGGGGAATTCTGGCATGGGTTCTCGACGCGTTTGGTCGGACCGTCGACCTCTCGCCGCCGCCGTCGCCGGCGTCCGCACAAGCAGCTGCCCGCAGGCGCTTCCCGCGCGGGCTCGCAGGACAGGTCAAGAGTTGGACGTGTTGGACGTGTTGGATTGAGCATCTCTCGGTCGCGTGTCAGTGAGAAGGACGGTGTATTGATGGACGGTTCTTCGGTTTTCTCTCCCTTCCCTGGTGCGGTGGACATGGGGTCTCGCGGTACCTTTGGCTCGACGCGTCCACCGCCTATCCGCCCTCGTCCTCCCCCATGCCCGCTACCTCTCCTCAACAGCCGGCAACGTCGTCTTTGCGGAGATCATGCTCCTGCCGAACGGCATGTCGAAGGGTTGCGGGTGCGTTCTTTCTCCATATCTGCGAGGCGGCATAACAGCGATCGCTTGCGAGCTCCCTTGCTGACGACAACTCCTTCACGTCCGCAGTGTCGTCGAGTACAGCACGCCTGAAGAGGCGCAGCGCGCTATCCGCGAGCTGAGCGACCAGCAGCTCCTCGGCCGTCCCGTCTTCGTCCGCGAAGTGTGTCCAGTCCGCGCTAAATCGCATACATCGCATCTCTGACCCTTCGACACTCGCAGGACCGCGAGGACGAGGCGCGCTACGGCTCGGCTGCCATCTCTGGCCGCGCAGGCTTCATGGGCCAAGGCGCGGCGTTCCCTGCTCGCGGCGGCTTTGGCGGTGGCTTCGGCGGTCGTGGCGGCTTCGCAGGTGGCGCAGGCTTCGGAGGACCCGTCGGCGGTCAAGGCAGGCACTTGTACATCACCGGCGTGCGTTCCCGTTCTCTCGCCCCGAGCGCCCCGCTTCGACCTGACCGTCGACCTTCCCTGCATCAGCTTCCCTACACGGTCGGCTGGCAAGACCTCAAGGACCTCTTCCGCGCCGCTGGCTCGATCATCCGCGCCGACGTCAAGATGGGACCTGACGGCTCGCACTCGGGGACCGGCACGGTTGTCTACGAGACGGCACAGGACGCGCAGAACGCTATCGGTACGCTTGAGCGCTTCAGTGTCTCGCTGGAGTGTTGCTGACCAATCCCTCCCTCGCAGCCATGTACAACGGCTTCGAATTCCAGGGATCTGTCCTTGAGGTTCGCGAGGACCGCTTCCCGCAGGGTGGGCACGGTGGCGGCGGGTTCGGCGGACGCGGCGGCGGCTTCATGGGCCGTGGCGGCTTTGGCGGCGGATTCGGTCGCGGCGGGTTCGGCGGAGTTGCGCCTGGATTCGGAGCGGGAGCGTACGGATACGGCGCGGCTGGCGGGTTCGGCGCGGCTGGTGGCTTCGGTGCAGGCGCAGGTTTTGCGGGCGTTCCTGCTGGACCGGGCGGCGGAGCAGTCATGCCGCCGTCGCAGCAGATCTACGTCAGGAACGTGAGTTCGCGCACGCTTTTCCTCCTTGCGCATTGCGATTGACGGCTGATGCGTTGCACCCGCAGCTCCCTTACTCGACTTCGAACGAGGACCTCGTCGAACTCTTCCAGACGACCGGCACTGTCGAGCACGCCGAGGTTCTCTTCGAGCACGGCAGGTCGAAGGGCGCGGGTATCGTCCAGTTCGCGACGGTCGAGGAGGCGCAGACAGCCATCACGAGATTCAATGGCTACCAATACGGCGGTGAGTAGCGTGTCCTCCGCGTCAGCATACGAAGGCTTGCTCACCTCGCTCTGATCGCAGGTCGCCCCCTCGCTCTCGACTTCAACGCGCGCTGGAAGCCTTTCGGCGCCCCGGGCGCACCTACGGGCACCGTCGACGACGCGACGTACGATGCTGGCGCCGTTGCAGGTATGGAGGGCGTTCAGGCTGCCTGAGGAGCGGTGAGGTTGGTTCGAGCGCTTGAGTACTCTACGACAAATGAGGCAATCCTATCGTACATTGCTCGCCAGTCGGCATCTATCTCGTGCAGCGAGCGGCAAGGGGGTCAGGGAAGAGTCGATAAAAGCCACCACCAGCTCTACAAACCCGTCAATCTAAACAGGGTCGACAGCTCATACTGCGTCGCACCCTCTTCCCGCATGCGATCCGTCACGTCCCGCATCGCCTGCGACTGCTTGACCTCGTCCCACCCCTCCCGAGCGAACTCGAGCTCGAGGTCGAACACTTCTGGGTAGACCTCGGCGAGCGGGTCGGTGAAGAGTTCGTAGGCGACGTTGGCCATCGTCAGTCGTCCCTTCAAGGCATCGAGACAGAGCCGCTGGAGTGAGGGTATCTCAAGGAAGTGGGCGAGGCGGTAAAGGGATTTGGGAGAGACGGGTGTAGGTCGGTTTGGGTACAGTTTCCGGTGAGCCGCGAGCGAGGCAGCGTGTTGGCGGTAGCAGGAGGTTGCCGAAGTCGAGATGTGAGAGGCGGCGATGGGGGAATAGCGGAAGGAGGAAGTGAGCGGGGCGAAATGGACTGTGCCGGTGAAGACCCAGCCGAGGAAGGCTCGGTAAGTTCGGTAGGAAGTGCCGTGTATTGGTACGATGCGGCAGAACGGCGGGAGGTCCTGTGTTCGTATCGGCGGAGAGGGCGGAGGTGTCGCGAATGGCGAATCGAGATGCGAGAGACACGATGGGCCTGCTCCCGCCTCATCGTCCGAGCAGTCCGAGTCGTGCCATTCGGAACGCTCCGCTGGCGTCGGTGCGAGCGTGATGGATTCTTCGCGGAATCCGCTTGTCTGCATCTGCTCCGCCCACCACGGCGAGACCTGAGCGAGAACTGCGGAGGACGCCCATAGTCGCCGGCGATCGCGGGCGAAGGCAAGGCAGAGGTCGAACATCGGTGGCTGATCGATGAGGTCTGGATGAATGGGTCAGCGATTTCCGCTTCTAGCGGAGTGGGAATGCACGCACTGAGAGAACGAGCGAGAGGAGACAAAGAACCATCTTGCTCATCCTTGGCGACCTCAATTGCGATCTCGAGGATCTTGGATGGCCGCCCAACAGCCAGTGTCCAAGTGCCGTTGCTCCCGCCCACCCAGTCAACGAGGGCGTGGGTCTCGTTGCCAACGCGAACTGCCATCCTCACCTCGCGCTTCCTATCCGACCTGCATCCTCGCCATCTCAGGGACACCTTGGAGGGCCTGAACAGCCCCGGCTCCCACACCACCGGCTCGAAGTCGATAGTCCACGAACCAGATGAGAACGGGTCGACGAAGAGGCAGACCTGCTGGGAGTGTGTCGCCGGCGAGGCGGGGTCGATCGAGACGTTGAGCAAGTTGACCCTGTCGGCGGCGTCGCTGGACATGGTCGGTAGGTTCACGAGTGCGCAGGACGGAGCACAAGAGCGAGCAAGAGAGGTCACACGCTTCGGGAGCGACCAGGAGTGGGGGAGAGAGCGAAGTCTCATTGGCGGATGAGCAAAGTCTGCGAGGCCCGCGTCAAACTGGACGAGTGCGCTTCCTGATGTTCTGCGCCCAGCAACTTGTCCCAGTCCTTCCTCGACAGCCGCTGGAGACGCTGTGCCAATGAGGAGGGACGAGACCGGTCTCCCTCGTCCTGAGCGGCATGGAAGCGACGGCGGTGGTGCTGGAAGGTGTGCAGACATCAGTAGCAATGCCAGCAGACTAGCCAGAAGCAGCACGAGCTATGCGAGCGGTGTCGTCCCGGGGAAACCTCACCTCGTCCAAGCTCCCTCCACCACCACACGCTGTCAACCGCTGAAGATGGGCAAGAACAAAGGCAAGGCTGCTGCCAAGGCTACTGGCGATACGATTGAAGCGACGACCGCCCCCGCGACTGGCCTCTCGTCCTTCCTGCTCGGACAGGCCTCTGGCAAGGATGCCGACCTCGACGACATCTTTGCTCACTCGGTGCGTGGCCGGCCTTTGCTGGTTGCGGTCATTTCGAGCTGACGTACCTTGCACGCCCGCAGAAAGGACCGTCTGTCGCGTTCCAGCCGAAGGAGCAAAAGGAGGTTGTCGCCAGTACGAGTGCTGCCGCCGCTCTCGAGGACGAAGAAGCATCTGCAGACGACGAGGAGGCTGTTGAGAACGACGCTGAGCTGTCGGAGCTCGAGTCGGGCGCAGAGTTGAGCGACGAGGAGGACGACCTTGAGGAGGCGTATGCGGCGCGTCTCGCTGCTGCGGCCATCAAGAAGAAGCAGTCGAGTGAGGAGAAGCGGGGAACGAAGCGCAAGGCGGAGGACGAGGGCGACGAGGAAGTTTCGGAGGACGAGGAGGAGGACCAGTCAGAAGTGGACGAGGACGACAACGCTCTCGACATCAACGACTTGATCCAAGGTTCGCTGAAGGACGTCGAGGCGCCATCGCCGTCGAAGACGCGGAAGGGAAAGGAGCCGGCGAAGAAGAGCGCCAAGCTGGAGAAACGGGCGCAGGAGACTCCCGAGGACCGCGACGCTCGTACTGTCTTCCTGGGCAACGTGCCAGCAGATTGCACCACCTCGCGGGTGCGTGCTCTGTTCGTATCAACAATCGGAAGGGATTCGCTGACACCCATACCTACGCAGCCGCTCAAGAAGGCGCTCGTTCGCCATGTCCTCCAGCACCCCTCTCTCGCTTCGACTCTTCCTGCCGGCTGCCCTCCTCTCAAGCTCGACTCGATCCGCTTCCGTTCCATCGCTTTCGCGTCGAAGGTGTTCGGGCGGAAAGTGCAGACCGGCGAGCAGAACGGCGGCGATCACTCGCGCAAGCGTGCGCGCGCGTGGCGGGAGTCGGAAGGTAGTGACTTGCGTGGCGTCAAGGGTGGATTCAGGGCGACGGAGGAGGAGCCTGCTCCGGTCGCGAGCAAGTCGCAGCCGTTGACGGACGCCCAGAAGCGCAAGGTTGCGCTGATCCGAGGCGAGCTCAACGAGGGCAAGAAGGCTTGCAACGCCTACCTCGTCATTGCTGCGCTGCCTGAGAACGTCGACCCTCGCGCCGTCGTCAGTGCCGTCATTCAGGCCGTGAACAACTCGGTCTTCGAGGGTTTCACGATCCACGCCGACGCAGTCCGCCCTCGATCTGCCGCCGCCCTTCTCGCCGCCGCGCAACTCGCCGCCAAGCCGAACGCCAACCTGACCGAGGTGCCCAAGAACAACGACGCCTACCAGGTCCCGGCCACGGATGCCAAGCGCACGATCTTCATCGGCGGGCTGGACTTTGCCGAGAGCGAGGAGAACGTGCGCAAGGCGGTCGAAGCGGTGCTGGTGCGGGAACGAGGCGAGCCGGACGGTCGAAGCTATGTCGAGAACGTCCGTGTCGTGCGCGACCCGAGCAGCGGTCTCGGGAAGGGCTTTTGCTACGTCTTGCTTCAGGTGCGTCTACCTTCGTTGCCTTGTCCGGAGCTCCACTGACGTCTCTTTGGCACACAGGACGAGTCCTGCGTCGACGAGCTGCTCGCGCTCCCGCCTGGCAAGCTCCTCAAGATCTCGAAGCGCAAGGTGCGCCTCGAGCGGTGCAA
>NW_015622997.1:0-82884 GCF_000320785.1 Rhodotorula toruloides NP11 | reverse complement strand
ACCCCAGCCGCAGCCGCAGCTCGCGCCAAGGTCTCCGCTCGTACCGCCGCCTCCGTCCCTGCTCGCGTCGCCGCCTCCACCGCCTCGTCCAAGTCGGGCCCGAAGCCTGTCCGCCTCGCCGCTCCTCGCGATCCGACTCTGCCCAGGTTCGGCAAGACGGGCGGCGCACCGTCCGAGCACAAGGAGAAGCTTGCTGAGGCACTCGCTGAGCTGCCCGCCGACGAGCGGAAGAAGATCAAGTCGATGGACGCGGAGCGCATTGCTCGACGTGCGGCGAAGAAGGAGCAGAAGCGGCTTGCAGCGCGGTACGAGCGGAAGCAGGCGAATGCGGCGAAGAAGGGTGGTGGAGAGGGCATTCTTGGAAGGGAGAGCAGGGCGGCGGAGCGGCACCGGAAGGAGAAGAAGCGGATAGCGAAGCAGTCGAAGAACAGCCTCAAAAAGAAGTGAGGCCCCGGCGCTGCAATGCTTGACTGTGCATTCACTCGCGATGCCTGTAGAGCACTGCAAACAGCCTTGCGAGAGTTTGCTGTCGTGAACACCCTCTCCTCCTCCGTCGCTCAACTCTCTCCCAGTGCACTTCTGCTCGCTCTCAGCTAGCTGCTCCAGGATGTTTGCACAGGGTAGCACGAGCTCGCCTTTCCGCTCTTCAGGCCAGCAAGGCCTCTTCTCGACGCCTCAGCAGCCGTCCGCCTTTGGTCAATCCTCATCGACGACTGGGTACGGAGGGTACTCCTCCACGTCCTCCTCGACTCCGAACACCTTTGCCGGACCGCAGTTCGGCGGAGGGAACCACGGCGCAGCTTATGGCGGCCAGTTTGGTGGCGCGGGAGCGGGTGTGGGAGGAGGAGGAGCGGGAGGAGCTGGGTACGGGAGTCCCTTTGGCGGCGCGGGAGGGATGCAGAGCTCGACGAGCGGCGCAACGGGAACGCCAGGTGCTAAGCGGAGCTATTTGCCGGGCTACTTGTCTGGAGGTGTCGCAGCCCAAGTACGTTCTCCTCCTCGATCTCTCGCTCGCTTGTTGAGGCTCACTCAATTTTCGTTCTGCAGCAAGCCGAGTCGACTCCGCCTCAGTCGGGTGCGGATGAGCGGATGTGGGACTCCCCCGCGCGACGGACGTCTGTCTCGGGATCGCCAGCCGCTCGCTTTGGCGGAGGAAGCCTGTTTGGCGGACGAGATGTCGGGTTCGTTGCGCTTTGCTCGGCCTCTCTCCCAGCAGACACTCAAAGAGTCTTCTCGCAGCACCCCGTCCAAGTCGCCCAAGTTCACGCCGTACACTGCGCCGCCGCGAGCGACTGCTTACCGGCAAGAGGTCGAGGAAGACGCTCCGCCTGTCGCCTTGCTGAACGAGTTCGAGAGCAGCGATCAGCCAGGATTACAGGTGGACTCGTCGATGAACGGGTGAGTCGGCCATCGCGCTTTCCGCCGGGTTTGACTGACAGCTTGCATCTCTAGCTTGCGACGCTCCCCTTCCAACGACCCGACCGCCTCACCCTTCGCCTCTACCTCCGCTCCGCTCCACTCTTCCCCCTCTTCCACCGAAGGCTACGCCGTCAACGTCTTTGGCTTCCCCGCCTCGGCTACGGACCTCATCCTCGACTTTTTCTCGCAATTCGGCGACATCGTCTCAAAGACTCCGTCGACGGAGGGCGGCAACTGGGTGACGATTATCTATGCTCAGCCATGGTCTGCTGCACGGGCAGTGCGAAAGAATGGCGAGGTCCTCGGCGGTGTCCTGATGGTCGGCGTCAAGGCGGTCGACGAGGACGGCTTGCGCCGCGCGCTTGCGGGCGGCGAGGGAGGTAACGAGGTCGTTCCGTCGTCGCAGGGCCCGCAGCGGACGCACACGCCGGTCAGCACATCGACCCCGTCTGGCGTCGGCCGCCCCGTCAACGTCCTCGGTCCGCAATCCGCCTTCAAGACTGTGCCCACGCCCACGCGCAAGGGCTTCCTCGGCCTCGGCAGTACCGGCGGCGCTTCGACGGCCGCGACGGGCGGTACGGACGCGCATGCGAGCCTGTTTGCGGAGAAGAGCAAGCAGGCTGTGCTGGCGCAGCAGCAGCAGGGTCAGGGGCAGAAGGGCGTGCTCGGGCGGGTGTCGGACCTCGTCTTTGGGTGGTAGCGTGCTGTGCTGGAATACAGCAGAGTAAGCAGATTGATTACAAAGCAGTTGTAATCAGTCCATTGTTCGATCAGGGCGCGCGAGAGAACCCTTCGAGTGCGACGCTCACCTTCGCCAGGATGGCCGCTCGCACTGTTCTGCTGCACGGTGTACTCGCTCACAACGCTACACAGCCTGCTGCAACCCTGCTAGACCGCGCCTGAGTGACGAGGCTCGCCGACAGCGTCCTCGCTCGTCCAGGGGAAACGGGACGATGGCGGGCGAGATGGGGGTGGTGGGCAAGCTCGCGAACACGGATCCGTCCTTCAGCCAGATGCTCAAGAGCATACAGGTCCTCCTCTTCCTCGTCCCAGCCAGCGCCGGGTTCTACGTGCGTTCACCCGACCTCCTCGCTCTCTCCCAACTCGAGTTGACCTCCTCACCGTCCTCCTTCTGCAGGGCGCTGCCTTGCGACTGTGTCTACACTATAGCGGCTATCGACTAGGCCAGCGGAGAGTCTCGAACGCCCTCGTCTCGCTCATCTCGCTCCTCGCGACCGGCTGTCTCTCATGCCAAACCGCCCTCCTCTTCGTCAATGTTGCCCAGGCTGCGCCCATACAAGACCGCTTCGCCAACGCAAAGGGTATACGTATCGTCAGCAAGACGTGCGGGACCGCACTCGTCGTCGTCGCTCTCGCTTTCTTTGCCGCAAGAGCCTGGATGGTGCGTCGACGGTTTGACTTGCGCGCGCAGATCCATCCTGACGGCCATCGCGCAGATGTTCTCCGAACGAACAATACGAAACGTCGCCGTCGTGTCGTGCATTGCCTCGTCTGCCGTCCTCATCGCCTGGGACGTCAGGGCGTCGACAAGGCCGTCTGAGCCCGTCCTGTCTTCCGGTCCGGTGCGTCTGCATTTTGCTCAAGCTAAAGTAATGTGACTGATCTCTCTGCTCTCCAGGCCTTCATCCTCGGAACGCTCAGCGGCTGGGTGCGTTCTGCGAAGACCACTTTCTTGGGCAGAATCTGACATGGCCATCCGCCCGTAGTTCACCTTCTGCACCTTCGCTTTCCTCACCTATGCGTTAGGCTACAAAGCGGCTGCCACGACGACCGGAAGGACCGGGACAAGCGTGGTAACTTCGTGCGTACCCGGCTTTACTCGCGGCTAACTTCTCCAGCCTGACAATTCATCTCGGCAGCTCCACCGCATCGCGCTACTACAGGCGCATCTCGACCGCCGTCGAAGCGCCCGGCCTGCTCGGTCTCGCCGTCTTCGCCTTCGCCATCTCCCACTCTCTCTCCTCGTCTTTCGCCGCTGCCCAGCAGACCAGCCTCTACTTCAGCAATCTTATCCCGCTCGTCGCCTACTTCAGCATAATGTTTGCACTCGTGCGCCTTCCTCCGATGGGTGCAGGTCGGTTCTCGCTCAGCGGGAGTAGCGGAAAGGGTTCGGGCGGGACCGGCCGCACCCCCGCAGCGAGACCCCCTTCCTCCCCTCGCACTGGAACTGCACCCGACCAGACCGTCGCGCCCGACTCGGACGACCCGCAAACCTGGCGAGGAGATGCGATGGACCTCTTTCCCGGTATCCAGCTCGACCCGGAGCACTCGCTCTCGAGGCCGACGTCGCCGCTTGGAGGGCTGCGGGACGCGTCGTTTGCGTCGGTGGGAGCGCCGTCGCAGGGGTACGATGAGGCGGCCGTTGAGATGGAGCCGACTGTTCAGAGACTGGATATGGCTGCGCTCGCGCCGGTCGAGATGGAGGCGGCGAGGCCGAATACAAAGCGACAGGTGCGCTCTTATGCTCGTGTACTCCATGTTATAGCTGACCTTGTCGCCCGCAGCCGTCGTTGACGACCGCAGGCCCGGCTACCTCACCCGCCTCTCCGCCCTCGTCCTCCTCTTGATCCGCTCCACTTGCTTTGATCGACTCATGCCATCCCTCTCGACGCGTCATGTATTAAGCAATACCGCCCGCCTGTCTATACGTGTTGTCGCATCAAGCATTCGCCGTTTTGCCTCCCTCGTCCTTCGCAATCGCATTGCATCCGCCTGGGTTCAGGTTTGACCAGCTCGAACGGCTTCGACGCTCGCATGCTACTCTTCGCAAGAGCTTACGACCTCTCGCTTGACGATCGCGCCTAGGAAGCAGCGCACGACTTGCAACTCGACTTCCTCGACGAAGGTCGCCTCTTTCTCGCCCACTTCGTCCTCTTTCGTCTTCCTTGCGACTTCCCTGCGCATCCTGCGACGCTTCTGAGCTGCCAATCCCTCCATACCGCGATATCAGTCGCGTCAGCGCGTCAGCGGTGACTCCTCTTTCCCCACCTCGCTCCTCTCGCTCTCTCCTCTCGCATCTCGCTCACTCTCTCGCTTGGACGACTTACACGAGAGCACAGATGGCTCGCACGAGGGCTGCTACACCCGCGTCCAAGCGCCCGACGCGCGAGCGCCACCCGCCCAAGCGGTTCGATCCCGCCGACTACACGAGCGCCGGAGGAGCTCACGCACCCGCGCCGCCGAAGAAGAAGAAGGTCGCGGCGTCGTCGTCGGCGAGGAAGGGCGGTGTTAAGAAGTCTGTCGTTGGCGTGGCGAAGGCGAAGGCGGCGTCGCAAGGGGAAGGGTGCGGCGAGGGCGAGCGGAGGAGCGCAGGTCGACGTTAAGGACCTCGCTGGGACGGTGCTCGCCACCGTCTACAACCTCACGAAGGACGAGCAGGTTGGCGTCGGGCACCGCAAGGTTCACGACACCGGTGCGTCGCACACTTCCGCTCCTCCTCTTTGACTTCGTGACTGACTCTGCACTTGTTGCACACGCAGTCATGGAGCGCTTCCAGGGTCACGGCGGCGCGTCGTCCGTCCAGCTGAAGAAGTCGTTGAAGCAGGCGAAGGACCTCTTGGTCGACAAAGGCTTGCTCAAGAAGAAGCAGACGGACAAGGGCGGCGGAGTCCTCGCGGTCGACGAGGCGGTGGGCACTGAGCTCGATGAGCTGAAGGAGGACGAGGTGAGTTGGCGCCGGGCGACAGACTTCCTCGCTCTTGAGCGGAGACTGACTCTTGGCTACACGTAGAGCGGCGACTACGACGACGACAAGCACGCCGCAGACGTCTACCTCACCAACCGCGGCATCTCGACGTCGACGGCGAAGAAGCCTGGGACGCGCAAGCGCACGACCTCGGCCACATCCGGCTCGACGGGCATGGCTACTTCGGGCTCGTCGCCCAAGGGCTCGACGTCGCCGGCGAAGAAGTCGAAGAGTGTCGTCTCGCCGTACTCGGAGAAGGGCGTCAACGTCGAGCCGGAGAGTGCGGGAGAGGCGGACGTCGAGACGGACGAGGAGGAACCGCCTTCGTCGCCGCTCAAGTCCAAGACTCGCGCCAAGATGGGCAAGAAGGTGGTCGTCCGTGTGCCGCAGGTTTTGGGTCAAGACGCGTCGTCGAGGAAGAAACAAGCTGCGACGGGATCGCGTTCTCCGCCTCGCAAGAGGGTCAAGCTCGCCGGAGACGCCGCTGCCGCGGCCGAAACCGGCGAGGAAGACGAGGCCCAACCCGCGAGCGAGGCCGAGGCTGCAGACGCGCAGAACAAGGTCGACCTCAAGCCCCTCGGCAAGTCAGCGCTGCAGAAGCTCAAGAAGGCCGACCTCATCGCTCGCCTCGAGGCTCAGGCTTCTGCCGACAGCGAGCGCATCGCCGAACTTGAGCACCAGCTTCAGACCGTCGCCGAGACCAACGTCTACTACAGGGCGAAGACGATGATCTACAAGCGCACGGCGGCTCAGCACGGCGGCGATGTCAGCAGCGACGAGGAGGACGAGGAGATCAAGGCGGCCGTCGACGAAGCTTGGGCGCGCCGTCCTGTCGCATCGGACGGAGGCGGGGATGCACAGGTCGAGGAGCTCGAGGAGGGCGTCGAGGAGGAAGAGCACGAGGCCCGCCAACCCACACCGGGCCCGTCGACCGGCGCCGCAGCCGTCAAGGACAAGGGCAAGGGCAGAGCGAAGGTGGTGCTCGAGCCGTACATCGACATTCCCGCGACGTCGCGCCAGAAGCTTTCGCCCGCTCGCGAAGAAGGTCGCCGCAACGGCGAACAGCAGCTCGGCGCCTCGGACCTCAATGCGGACGACACGGCTGCTCAGGATGCCTACGAGGCCAATCAGGAGGCGCGCTCGAGTCGCGCTTTCGCCATCGACGACTTCCTCTTCGACCGCGCTTCCTCAGCGCCTTCGCCCGGTCCATCGGCTGGCACCAAGCGCGACACGGACATCGCCGCCGAGATTGACGGCGGCAGTACGACTGCCCGCAACCCCTTCGCAGCGGCGTTCAGGATTCCTTCTCCAGTCGGTCCAGCTCCGGCGAAGGAGAAGAGGCAGGTGTCGGCGCCGCCTTCCTCTGCTCGCGAGCGTGCCGAGGGAGACGTCCTCGCCACCGAGCGCGTCGACAAGATGGGCGAAGAGCTCGAGCTGAGGAGCAGGCTTGCTTCCGAGGTTGCGAAGGTCAACAGCTCGCGTATCGACCTCGACCTGCTTCAGCGGTGCGTCTCGTCCATCATATCGCTTTCTTTGCACTCACTGACGCCTTCCGTCACCCAGCGGCCACCACGACATCCTCACTGACTGCGCCGAGCGCATCCTGGCCCTCGAATCGACGCGCCTCGACCTCCTCTACCGGTACAACGGCGAAGCTGCGGCGCGTGTCGCCCTCCTGAAACAGCTCGACGTCGCTGGTGCCGCCGCAAAGGCGAGTCCGGTGGACATCGCTCGCCTCGAGGAGCGCGAAGAGGCCTATCGCCGCGCGCTCGGAGACTCGTACGCCGTCGAGGACGGCTTGCGCGATGAGCTCGCCAAGAAGGACGCCAAGATCGCTGAGCTTGACCGCGACTTGCAAGCGTCCGAGTCAGCGTACGAGGCGCTCCTCGCCAGCGACCGCGAGGGCCAGGAGCAAAGGCAGCAGGCGGTGAGGCAGGTGGAGAAGCTCAACGGGGAGCTGGCGGCGACCAAGAAGGAACTGCTCCGTGCCCAGGAGTCGCTCGCCGCCGAACAGAGGACGGAGAAGGGCAAGGTGGAGAAGGAAAACGAGCAGCTCAAGGCGTAAGATCGTCCTCCCGCCTTCATCGTACGTCCCGCTAACCGTCTCAAACACGTAGCGAACTCGACAAAGCTCTAGTCGATCTCTCGACTGTGCGCACTCGCTCAGCGGAGCTCGAGGCGGACCTCGAAGGTTTGCAGAAGCAGGTCGAGCTCCTCAGTCAGGAGAAGGCAGTGAACGAGGCCGCACTTCGCGAAGCCTCGTCGAAGAACCAGCAGCTTGCAAACGAGAAGAGCAAGCTGCGCGAGGAGGTTGTCGGGCTGCAGGCCCGCCTTCAAGCCACCGAGGCCGAGGAGAAGTGCGTTCGCTCTCCTTCGTTGTGGTGGGCGCGCGTACTGACGCTGTCATCTCGCAACAGAGCTTTGACGCAGGCCGACCAGCAGGCGATCACGGCCATGAATGGCGACCTCGCCGCGCTCGCCGGGGAGAATGAGGACTTGCAGGACGTCTTGGAGGAACTTCGTCCCTTGGCGGAAAAGTACGTTGACCACGAAGACCTCGAGTGCGAGGCAGTAAAAGAGATGCAGACGTGGAGGGCGTACGTCAACGTACTCCTCCGTCCGTCAACTTGACTGACTTCGTCTCCATCGGCAACAGTCAGGTCGAGTCGCGCGACGCCAAGATTGCGGGTCTCGAAGGCGACCTTGCGGCGCAGCTCTGTGTCGACACGGAGCTTCAGACGCGCGCCGAGGAAGCTGAGTCGGAGCGTAACGAGTTGCTGCAGGAGAAGGCGGCC
This sequence comes from Rhodotorula toruloides NP11, assembly GCF_000320785.1. NCBI lineage: Eukaryota > Fungi > Basidiomycota > Microbotryomycetes > Sporidiobolales > Sporidiobolaceae > Rhodotorula > Rhodotorula toruloides. The sequence continues at coordinate 74,964 of NW_015622997.1, read as the reverse complement.
CTCGAGCAGGACAAGGTCGCACTCGAGAAGGAGAAGGCGGAGCTTCAGCTGGCGAAGGCTATGCTCGAGCAGCAGAAGGCGGAGCTCGAGGACTCGCTCGCGTCTTCGGTCGCCGGCAAGGCTGCGCTGGAGAAGAGGCTTCAGAGTGCCGAGGGGTGCGTCCACACATCTCTCGATCAGGTTTTCGGCTGACTCCCTCGGCTTGAATCGACAGCGAGCGCGATGCAATCGGCGAGCACGTCTTCCATGCCGTCGACAGGTTCTCTCTCCCTCGCTTCGCCGCCAAGCCGCCTTACTCGCTCCAGTCTCTCCTCGCCGCCGTCGACTCGTTGCTGAAGCGCATGCAAGAAGCCGATGCACAGGTCGCGCTTCTCGGCACCGAGGCGGACGACCTAAGGAGGCGCCTCGAGTCCGCGAATGTTGCCGCTCGTGCCGTCATGTCGTCCATCGCCGCCGACCACGCCATCAACGTCTCGTTCGACAATGTCGTTGAATTTCCGTCGCTGTTCGAGCAGATCCGGCAGTACCTCGAGGACTGCAAGGCGTCGATCGACGGCTTGAAGGCGGACAAGGCGTCCCTGGAGGCCGAGTCGCAGGCGGCGGCGACGAAGGCCGCGGCAGCAGACGCAGATGCGCAGGCGAAGGAGCGGTGCGTCGGCTCCCTCGGTCGCAAGTCCCGCGCTCGCGCTCGCGCTTACCTGCGCCTCGTTCTCGCAGCGCGCTCGTCGGACGCGAGCAGGAGCTCGACGAGAGTCGCGATTGCTGCGCTCGTCTCGAGGGCCTCGTCTCCCGCCTGAACGGTCTCGTGCAAGGCCTCGCTGGCGACGTCGCCAAGGAAGTCGGCGAATTCGACCTTCCGACTCTGCGCATTGCCTCTGCTGCTGCTCCTGCGGCGTCGCCCACCGGTGCCGGCGCGGACACCGTCGCGTTGGCATAGGTGCAGGGTAGGTGCAGGATGCCTCGCTTGGGTAGGATTCCGCTTGGGTAGCCTCGCTTGGAACGAAGATTGCTTTACATGTCCGACCGCTGCGCTCTGCGTTCCCCAGTCCGTGAACAGCTTTTTGCTGATGAGCTTGTGCTTCGGAGCAAGCAGAATGATTGTCAGAGCTTTGTAACCCCAAGCAAAACCGAGCGACGCGTCCGCGAGAGTTGTCCTTTCTTGCGGCGCAGGCTTCTTTGGCTCGACTGGCTGTAGGGAACAAAAGATAAGGGCAATAGACGTCCGTCGCCGATGCTTGGGAAGCCAAGGCGTGCAGGGAAAGGACGCAAAAGATGAAGGGAAGCCCCGAACCCGGATTGAACGGATGACCTGACGATACCCAGGGATTAACTGGAGTCGCCCGCTCTGCCACTGAGCTACCAGGGCTTGTGATAGACGGTACAGACGTTGCGGTACAGCAGCCGCCAGCCGGAGGTCGAAGAATGGTGACCTTCTCAAGTCTCCGTCCTCCAGTCCGCTGTTTACTCCCCTCGCCCGCGAGGTGCCCGTAGGCCAGGGTGCCAGGGGATAGAAAGCAGAAGAGCCTTGGGAGGATAGCTCAGTGTGTTCAAGGACGGAAAAGGTCGAGCTTCCCGGGCAAGTGCAACCTTCGCGAGCCGACTCGTGTTCTCTGGGCCTCACAGTGCAGGCTGTCGATTGCTTTACAAGAGCTACGAACCTATGGAGATGCTCTGTTCCTTCAGCAAGGTCGAGAGACTGTGTTCGAGTTCGGCGAGAGACTCTTGCGCCTTCAGCAATGCCAGCGGAATCGCCTCGAATGTCCCGTTCTCGGTAGGGGTTGTTGCCCTTGCAGAGACTCTACCCTATGATGCGTCACCCTGCTGGCTCGCTTCCCTCGCGCATCTCTGGATGTCGCTCGGACGCTCGCTGACCTGCAATGGGCTCTCCTGCTCGCAGCATCGGTCTGGAGAGCTCGCCAGAATACTTGTAGATTCCGCTGTAACTACCTAACCCAAGGGGACGTATGCCGGCGTCCTGCGAGACGTCGGCGGTGGGCGAAGTATCAAAATGTAGGGGGACCCTATTCGCGCCAATTTTTTCCGCAAGTCGAGATTTCGCCTTTTCTTGCACACAGCCGTGTATCCCGGTGTCTGAAGCGTGGGTAGGCGAATTTTGGGGCCGTTTGCTCCACAGGAAGTCGAGATACGGTCGATTCTGTTATTTCAGCGAGAATACGTTTTTACGGCGTAGGAGAGCGGCTAGGGGCGTTCCTGTCGGCTCGTCTAGTCAAACAGTGTATAAGCTAGACGGGGACGAGGTGGGAGCGGCGGTCGCAGACGATCTGGGCGAGCGCGAGACGATCGTGAGAATGATGTTGCGGAAGATGGGCGATTAGTTGGCGTCCACAGCTGCTCTGGCGTTGTGCGCTCCAGGTGGCCGCCTTGAGGACATGTTCGAGCCTGCAAAGACCACCAGAAAGCGCCAGCGGGTGATTCCAAGCGTGCGGAAAGCTGGGAAGGTCACGAGCGAGACGGGCTCACGGTGGTCGCCCCTTGCCTAGTACCGCTTCGTCCGCCCGTCGCGCCGCTCTTCAGGACTTTTGTAGCGCGCCCAACGCACCGATGACCGATCTGTGGGTGGGTTGGCAGGCAAAAGTCAGCCTGCGGATGAGCGGGAACTTCTCGCCATTGTCCTGGTCCGCGCCCGGATTCTGTCGGGACGCGAGCGTACCTCGCTCCTCAATATACCCGTCTCGCGCTCCTCGAGAACGTCGCGACCCGACCCGCGCACTCGTCTGCTCCCGTTCGAACCGGCAAGTGCCGTTGAGCCGCTCGGTACGGCGCAATCCGAAGCGCCGTACACGGGCGAAAGTCCTGCATTGAAGCAGAGTGGGCGCGTGTGCTGGCGGGTCGTTGCAGGCGAGTCCGGGCGGAAGTGGTGTTGCGGGCCACGCTGTCGGTGAAACTCTTCGCAGGAAGTCAGGACTTGGCAAGGCGAGACCAAGACGGCGGGAGGTGGAGACTCAGGTACGATGGAGTCATTCCTGCAAAGGAGACGGTCAGCGCTTGCTGTGAGAGATTCGAGGAGAAGGTTAGCGCGTCAAGTCCTCCTCGACCTTCGCCTCTTCGGTTCCGCACGTTCTCCTGAATGATCGTGTCGTTTTCAAGTGCCCTGCTGGATGTCAAGGCAGTGCCGAGCTCCGCGAGAGACTTTGGCGTGGACGAGGTGAGCGAGTCGTGCGGCGAAGCGAGTCTGTTCGAGCCGGCCTTGACCGGAGAAACGGACAAAACACAACAGGACGTTGCGCTGAGGATGACGAGGCGAGCAAGCCAGTCACGAAGCATTCCGGTCCAGCCAGCGGACGAGGAGAAGGTCGCCTCGCGCAGGCTTGTCCGGTTCACGCAGAGCAGATACAACGACGGCTCAAGCTTGCCGGCTGTGTCGGTCGTTCGAAGGCAAGATGAACGGACGACGGGGACGAAGGAGTACGACGAGGGAGAGCGAGATAGAGAGGTCGAGCATGGGTGTCAGCGGTAAGTGCGAGGCGGCGCAGTGAGTCACCTCCTACAATGCCGCAACAGAGAACACATTCAATCAGCAAGTTGCTCAAGACTTCAACGGGATGCGAGAGCGAAGGCTAGGAGGAAAGCGACGTACCCAACGACCTGCGCCATTCCCCGCCTGCCCAGCACGCTCTCAACCCGCCCTGTGCGCCGCTCACGACCGCGCAAACCGTGTACAGCGTCGTCGAGGCGTCGCGGCGTACCAGCGCCCAGCAAAGCGTGGCGAGAACTAGGAGAAAGGCGGAAGCTGCGTGACACGGAGCGAGAAGGGTCAGCGTGGGCCTGCGCAAGCTGGCAGCACAAGCTGGAGAGCTTACAGCGTGTCTATCGGGACTTTGAGCGTGTCTTGCGAGCCAACTGGCGAGGTCGGCAGTCGTTCCGAGCGAGGACGGAGAGGCGGAACGGCGAGGGCGGAGCGGAAGCGTTTCGGGCGCGCCTGCAGCCCGTGCAAGTAGTCCAAGCATAGGACTGCCAAGCGAAGAGCCCCAGCAAGACAAAGCGAGTGAGAGGGAGAGGAAGTCATGCCCTCGTGCCTCCGGGTATTGAGGCATTACAAAGCCTGATTACGACTCGCTCTCAGTGTGTCTTCGTCGGGTGCAGCCTGTTGCAGGGTGCGTTGCGCTTCAGAGTGCTTCTGGCATCTCGTTCAGCTCGACAGAATGCCCGCCAGGCGGCGTGGAGCGGCTGTAACAGCTTTCGAAGCGAGACAAAGGAATACAACCCGGATTGTATTGCTTCGCGATAACCCTTTCCTACTCGAGGGGAGGCTCTTCGTTGCTCGACCGCTCTTCTGCTCGCATTTCCCGAAAATTCTGGGAAACGTGCTCACACGGCGAAGTCGTGGATAGACCTCTACCCCTGGAAGGGCGGGCTTGCAAGTTGTACTCGTGAAGCAGCTCGAGGGGAGGCTTCGAAGAACTCGCACTCCGCCCGTCGAAAGGCAGATCGAATCGCCGTAAATACAACGGGCGGCGTTTTTCTCGCTCGCTCTTCGACTTGCGCAGCTCGCTCTCGCAAGTCAGGTTCAAGTGCGATAGCTCCAGCTTTGGTAAGAGCCTCGAGGTCGCTCGACAAGGGTAGCGAGATCCGCTCTTCCACCCTCCATTTCGCAGTGTGGCCGAAAGCGAGGGACTGTGCCATCAGGCTGCAAAAGTTGAGCAACCCTGCGCCAAGCCACAAGGCGAAAGACGGTGAACTGAAGGAAGGAGGTCAGCGGCCAGAGGCTGACGAGCAGCTCTGAGCCGCCGCTCCACCCCTCCTGGGCCGCCGTGCAGCTCAGAAGCAACAGAGCATCTCCATAGGTTCGTAGCTCTTGTAAAGCAATCGACAGCCTGCACTGTGAGGCCCAGAGAACACGAGTCGGCTCGCGAAGGTTGCACTTGCCCGGGAAGCTCGACCTTTTCCGTCCTTGAACACACTGAGCTATCCTCCCAAGGCTCTTCTGCTTTCTATCCCCTGGCACCCTGGCCTACGGGCACCTCGCGGGCGAGGGGAGTAAACAGCGGACTGGAGGACGGAGACTTGAGAAGGTCACCATTCTTCGACCTCCGGCTGGCGGCTGCTGTACCGCAACGTCTGTACCGTCTATCACAAGCCCTGGTAGCTCAGTGGCAGAGCGGGCGACTCCAGTTAATCCCTGGGTATCGTCAGGTCATCCGTTCAATCCGGGTTCGGGGCTTCCCTTCATCTTTTGCGTCCTTTCCCTGCACGCCTTGGCTTCCCAAGCATCGGCGACGGACGTCTATTGCCCTTATCTTTTGTTCCCTACAGCCAGTCGAGCCAAAGAAGCCTGCGCCGCAAGAAAGGACAACTCTCGCGGACGCGTCGCTCGGTTTTGCTTGGGGTTACAAAGCTCTGACAATCATTCTGCTTGCTCCGAAGCACAAGCTCATCAGCAAAAAGCTGTTCACGGACTGGGGAACGCAGAGCGCAGCGGTCGGACATGTAAAGCAATCTTCGTTCCAAGCGAGGCTACCCAAGCGGAATCCTACCCAAGCGAGGCATCCTGCACCTACCCTGCACCTATGCCAACGCGACGGTGTCCGCGCCGGCACCGGTGGGCGACGCCGCAGGAGCAGCAGCAGAGGCAATGCGCAGAGTCGGAAGGTCGAATTCGCCGACTTCCTTGGCGACGTCGCCAGCGAGGCCTTGCACGAGACCGTTCAGGCGGGAGACGAGGCCCTCGAGACGAGCGCAGCAATCGCGACTCTCGTCGAGCTCCTGCTCGCGTCCGACGAGCGCGCTGCGAGAACGAGGCGCAGGTAAGCGCGAGCGCGAGCGCGGGACCTGCGACCGACGGAACCCACGCACCGCTCCTTCGCCTGCGCATCTGCGTCTGCTGCCGCGGCCTTCGTCGCCGCCGCCTGCGACTCGGCCTCCAGAGAGGCCTTGTCCGCCTTCAAGCCGTCGATCGACGCCTTGCAGTCCTCGAGGTACTGCCGAATCTGCTCAAACAGCGACGTCGCCTCGTCCGCCTGAACAGGCGACGCCTGAGCTGGTGGATGAGCGTTTTTGGAGACAACGACTTCGAGCAGAGGAGGCAAAGTGGTCCAGCTGCCTTGTTCCCGACGTCGGCCCCCGATCCTCCCGCAAACTCCCCGGATGTCGAGAAGCACCCAGTCGCAGAATCTGTCGCACGCGTGAGCCAGCAGAGGGAGATTCCTCGGTGTGAGCAGATGTCGCAGAGGATCTCGTTCGTGAGGTGTTTGAGGACAGTTTGAGCGAAGCGAGCCGCTCGGGAGCGATTCAGCAAATAGATCAAGTAGCGGGTAACAGTCTCAGGTCGCCCACAGCACGCAGGAGGATGCCGAGTGAGCGGTCAAGGGTCAAGAGATGAGGCGACCCTCTCGTCATCAGACCGCATCCCGCTCGCAAACGCTCTGCACCGAGGCGAGGGACTGCTTGCTCGAGCTATGGCAGTCGCTTCGCAGACGCCGCCGACACCGCTCGCCGAGCTGCGGCGCAGGAGCCACGACACCCTCGCCAACCTGCGCCCGAGCGAGTACTCAATCCGGGCGTGGAGCAGCACTGCGCGGGTCGCATTCGAGACGGCAGAGCGATGCTGGCGGGAGGGGCAGCGAACCAAAGACCCGCGCAAGGTCGAAGAGGCCTTTCTCGAGTACAAACGGGCCGCTGGGTGAGTCCCGGTCGTCCTCTTGGTCACGAAGGGCGAACGCGGGCGGGCACGGCATGGTAGAGAGTCGGCTTGGCATCTGAAGGGTCAATCACGTGGACGGACGCATCGCCGGCCGTCCTGGCAACCTCTCGCTGGCCCGTTCAACTCGACCCCCACTTGACCGATGAGGACGAGGACTTGGCTAACGCGAGCGATTGACGTTACGCAGGGTGATGCACCTCATCCTCAACCATCCAGACTACCACCGCATGGTCTCGACCAAGTCGCCCGAGTACTACACCTTTGTCAGCCTTCGCGGAGTGCGGCTGGGACCTTCCTCTTCTCCGCCTCCGTGCTAACGCTCCTTCCTATCCACAGCTTGCGACAGAGGCAAGAGCACCCAACGACCAGGTCGTCCGGTGGCTTGAGAATCGGGAGGCAGAATGGACTCGTGAGCATGCCAAGGCGGAGACGAGGGAGGGAGCGGAGCGAAATGGGCTGGAACGAGCGTGCGTCTGGATCAAGGGTATACTCTCCGAGATGACGCACTGACATCGTCATGTAGACCCGCACCCGCCGCCTCGACCTCGAGGCCAGCACCGCAGAAGACGCCCTGCTTCCCGACCGCAACCCTCGCAGATCGACTAGCTGCTCTCCGTGCATCCGGCCTTCCTGGTGCAACGTCCAACATACCCCAGGCGGCCCCAAATTCTCAGCCTCCTCCGCCTGTCCGCCCTTCCACATCGCCTCGACAGTCTTCGTCTCGCACCTTGCGACAATCTGCTGTTCCGTTGTCGCCGACTTCGAGTCCTCGAGCCGAGACCGGTGACCTCGTGGCGGATGACGCAGTCGAGCGAACAGGCAGCACGCCGCCCATCTTGCCGATGTCAGATGTGCAGGAGCCCGCGACAGTCTGGGAGGACTCGGCCGTGCAGTTTCGCCAGGAGGGCGGAGTACCCATTGCGGATGCAGAGCGCGGAGTGCTGGACAGAGGACCTGCAGGAGGAGTGGGTATAGCGCCGGAAGATCGAGGGGCCTTGAGCGGTTTGAGCGACTTGCCGTCTCCGACTCGCTTCATGTCGGCGTTTCCGAGCGTGGACGACCTCGAGCAGCGTGTCGAGCAGTCTCGGCTTACATCCGACCCCTCCGCCGCCTCGTCGTCCTTCTCCTTCCCCTCCGTCCCTTCTTTCGATCCGTCTGCGGCACCTGCCAAACCCGCTCGTCCTCCTCCGCCAGCGCCTCGATCACCGCGCGCTGACGCCATGATTGCCTCATCTCCACCTCAAGGCGACTTTGCTCGACTTGCGGCCGACTTTGAGCGCACCTCGATCGCTCCAGCCGAGAAACGCTCGTCCCGAGATAATCTTCCGCCAGCTCTCCGACCCGGCGGACGTCAACCTCCTCCATCCGTGTCTTCCTCTGTATCCTCGACGACCTCGACCCCGACGCCGCTGCCTCCGCCCTCATCCGCGAGCAAGTCCCTCAAGATCCCCTTTTCGGCCGAAGTCCGCCCTCTCGAGCTGTGGCAATATCTCCAGACTGCCCAGGGCGAGACCGGGCGCGGCCCGCGAGTGTTGCTGCTCGATGTGCGGAGTCGAGACGAGTACGACCGCGGGCGGATACGAGGCGAGACCGTCTGCCTCGAACCTCTGGCCTTGCGCCACGGGTGCGTTCTGCATCGTCTTGTTTCGAGACCTGAGACTGACACCTTGCCGCAGCATTCGAAGCACCGACATCGAAGACGCCCTCAGCCTCGCCCCGCCGCACGAAGCCGCCCTCTTCTCCGCTCGAAATCACTACGACATCGTCGTGATTTACGATCGCTCGTCGGCCACTCTGCCCAACACCGCGCCTCCCTCTACCTCTTCCGACGCTCAGCGCACGCTCTGGAACCTTGTTAATGCCATTTACGAGCGCGAGTTCACCAAATCGCTCCAGCGGCAGCCAATCTTGCTGCGAGGCGGATGGGAGGCGTGGGAGAAGCAGGTTGGGCCGAAGGGGAGCGTGGGGAGCGCCATCGCACGAGCGAATGGGCATGCGGTGGACGATGCGGCACGGGATGCGAAGAAGGCGAATCGCCGGGCGGCGGTGATGCCAGGCGACGGACTGGTGATGCGGAACGGGCACGGCGAGGTCAGTATCGCTGTCCTGAGCTCTCCCCCACATGTGCTGACCATACGAGCTGCAGGCTGCACATGGGCCGCCGTCCACTCACGATGTCCAGCCGTACCCGTCTACGTCGAATCGCGTCCTCTCCCCTCGACTCGCCATGCCTCCAGCCGTCGCTCAGCGATCCGGATCGGCGCCGGCTTACGACCCTTTCGCACCGTCACCACCTGTTACTTCTCGGCCCTCGTACAGCCAGGCTCCCCTCCACGGGTTTCCCGAATCGATATCTCCCGGCATGCACTACCCTACACCTCGCACGCTCGCGGATCACAGCGACATGTACAGGCCCAGCCCGTCCGGCGCGTCGCCTTACGCCAGCTCCAACTACCCCCGCACTTCCTTCGACTACGCCCGCCCTTCGATCGACTACCCTCAGCTACAATCTCGTCCAGCTCCGCCCGTCACGCAAGCGATACGTCCGCCTCCGCCTGTACCGGCAGTCGCTCGGCCACCACCCGCCAAGCCTGCTCCGCTTCGGTCGAATTCGTCCTTCTCCAGCATGCAGCCGGCGCAATACTCGTCGGCGCACTCGCGCTTCCCTACGAGCATGCTCAGCTTCGACGAAGGTGTCGTTGGCATCAGCGGGCTCAAAAACCTCGGCAACACCTGCTACATGAACTCGACGATCCAGTGTCTGAGCGCTGCAATCCCCTTCGCGCGGTACTTCACCGGCGGGTCCTACCGCAAGGACATCAACACGGTCAACCCGCTCGGCACGAAGGGTGCGCTCGCCAATGCCGTCGCCGAGCTCATTCGCGCGCTCTGGGCGCAGCAGTATCACTTTCTCTCGCCCGTCACCTTCCGAGAAGCCATCTGCCGCGTCGCACCACAGTTCCGCGGCTCCGACCAGCATGACGCGCAGGAGTTCCTCGGTTTTCTCCTGGACGGCCTGCATGAGGACTGCAACTACGTCCTCAAGAAACCGCCGCCGGTCGAGATGACGCCGGACCGCGAGCACGACCTCGAGACGCTGCCGGCGCAGTTGATGAGCGAGCGCGAGTGGCAGATTTACAAGATGCGGAACGACAGCTTCATCGTCCGCCTCTTCCAAGGGCAGTTCCGCAACCAGCTGCGGTGCTTGACTTGCCAGAAGGTGCGCCGCCCACCTCGGCCGACTCGTTCGATAGGCTGACGCTGTTGACGCAGACTTCGACGACCTACAACACGTTCATGCCGCTCTCCGTACCCATACCCGGAGGACGGGGCATCCACAAGGTCTCGCTCATGGCTTGTCTCGAGGCGTTCGTTCGCGACGAGGTGCTGGACAAGGATGATGCTTGGTGCGCGGAGATAGCTCTCTGTCCAGCTTCCCGAGCTGACGCCTGTCCTTCGCAGGCACTGTCCTCGCTGCAAGAAGAATCGCAAGGCGATCAAGAAGCTCTCGCTGTCGAAGCTTCCGCCCATCCTCGTCATCCACCTCAAGCGTTTTTCCTTTCACGGGCCGTTCAGCGACAAGGTGCGTCCCGTGCCGCTCATTCGCTCGCCAGAACTGACGAAGTCCACTCCGCAGCTCGAGACGCAAGTGCAGTACCCGCTCGCCGGCCTCGACTTGAACGCCTTCCTGCCGCCTCCGCTCGTTGACAAGATGGGCCAGCCCATCAACCCTGGCCCGCCGAATGGCTACATCTACGATCTCTTCGGCGTGACGAACCACTACGGCAACCTTAGCAGTGGCCATTAGTGAGTCTCCCGTTGCCCGCAATCTGTGCGTTGCCCGTCGATTGACGCTACTTTCTGCAGCACTGCCTACGTCCGCAGCGGCAAAGAATGGAACAACATCGGCGACTCGAAGGTCACGCCATGCGATCCTCGCGTCGTCGAGTCGGTGCGTCTTTCCCGTCGTCTCTCCCCTCGAAATGTGGGCTGACTGTCTCGGCACCGACAGGCAAAGTCGGCGTACATCCTTTACTACACCCTCCGCACATAGCGTCGCTTCTCGCACGCCTCGATACCCCTCCTTTCGCTGCCCATGATTCCCCCGCCTCCACGCCATGTCGCTATGCCAGCTTTCGCTCTGCACGTATGTTCTTCTTCGCATGTAGACTCGTCCCACCTCACGCTCTCGCATCTTGCAAAACGAACGACAATTTTTGCGTGACATGCGATGCGAAGGGACGAGAAACTATGCGAGGGCTACGGGAGGGAATGGGTATCGAGATAGAGAGAGAAGGAGCGAGGGGAGCGCTCAGATGATGCGCTTGAAGGTCATGACCTCGTTGTACAGCAACTTGCGGATCTCTTCGCGGCTCGGCTTGTCGAGGTCAAAGTCGAAGAAGCCCGGGTCGAGAGGCGGCGCGGTAGGCTCATCAGTCGGGTCGTGGTACGCAGCGAGATAGGGATGCTCGAGCGCCTGCTCGACCGTGATGCGCTTGGTCGGGTCGAAAGTGAGTGTTGCGGCGAGAAAGTCGAGTGCGAGGGGAGAGGCGTTCGGGAAGAGCTCAGCGAAGGGACGTTTGCGCTGGAAGGGGAGGGCGCGGAGATAGTCTCGCGAGCGGCGCGAGGTGATGCGGCAGAATCTGCGCAGGCGGACGGTCAGTCGGATTTGGCGGCGGCGGAGACGGTTTGGCAAGCTTACTCGTCCATCATCGGCGTGCCGGTCACGCTCAGGATGAGCGTCAGCTGGTGGTGGTCTGCGGGTCAGAGGCGAGTCAGCGAAGGACGGAGGACAAGCGCAGGACTAAACGCACAGTCTCGTCCTGGGAAGAGCGGCCGGCCGCTCAGCATCTCTGCGCAGATGCAGCCGACGGACCCTGCAGGGCTCGAAACGTCAGTAACAGAGCTAGCAAGCCCAAAGATAGGACGCACAGATGTCGATAGCCTTTGAGTATTGCTTAAACCTGCACGCGAGGTTGCGAAGGTCAAGGGTAAGTTCGCGTCCTGCGCCTCACGCCTTCGCTACATCGCTCGAACAGACGCTTAAACGCACGAAAGCATGATCTCGGGCGCGCGGTACCACCGCGTCGCAACGTACTCCGTCATGAAGCCCCCCGCCTCTCCGCCGCTCGGTTCAGCCGTGTCGACCGACCGCGCTAGACCAAAGTCGCAGATCTTGAGGTCGCAGTTGGCGTTGAGGAGGAGGTTGGAGGGCTTGAGGTCCCGGTGGATGACGTTGGCGGAGTGGAGGGCTTTCAAGGCGCGGAGGGTCCTGTTTGCAGACGTCAGCACAACAAGACTGGGGATAGTGAATGCGAGACGCACTGATAGACAAGATACCGCACACTGGGCAAGTAACGCGCGTGAGCGAAGTCGAAAAGTAGCGGTGAGCGAGACTCACTGATCGTCTGACAGTTGTTGCGTCTTGATCACGCGGTACAAGTCCGTCTCCATCAATTCCTGAATCAGGTAAACCTGTCGCTCACGCCCTCGTCAGCTAGAGACCCGGGTAGAGCGAGAAAGCGGAAAGGAGCACACCTCCTTGAACGAGTCGTACGAAGACGGCTTGATCACGTCGACGATGGTGATCAGGTTTTCCGACACCTGGTTCTCTGCAAAGTATCGCAAGAGCTTGACTTCGCGAAGCGTGCGAAGGGCAAACACTGCGGGGGGAAGACGAAAGTCGAGGTCAGCAAGTCCCCGCGACCGATCCTCGTCCAGCCACGCATCCCCTGACTCAAAGAGCTCGCGCTCGCGACTAAGGCGAAGAAACTCACTCGAATGGTCGAACGGCGACACCTTCTTGATCGCGACCCTCACGCCCGTCCTGAGATGCGTCGCCGAGCAAACAACCCCATACGCTCCCTCCCCAATGATCTCCTCGACCTTGTACTCTGTCCCGACGGAGAAGCGAATCTTGCGCTTCTCTTTCTCCTTTGGCTTCGGGTCGGGCTGGGGAGGTTGTTGCTGCGCGACGGAAGCGGCGGGTGCTGTGACGGCTGGAAGGGCGGCGGCGACGTCTTCCATTGGCATCTGGCTCGCACCCTGCGTCTTCTGGGGGTGCGAGGCTGTGGCAGTCGAGTGAGCGTCGGGGCGAGAATGGGGGTCTGGCGCGGCAGAGCCCGACGACGGTGCGGGCACGGCAGGCGCGGGTCGCTGTGGGACGGTGGCCATGGTTGCGTTGTGTGCGTGCGAGTAGAGTGCTGAGGTTGCGGCGAACGGGTGAGGGTGGACAGTTGCGGCCATTCGAGGTGAAGCGAGCGAGACGAGACGAGGGGCGGGTGTAAGCTAGCGAGAGAGAGAGAGGAGTCGCAATCTGTAGCACGACACACAAAGGTTGGCACGGAGAACAAGGGCCAGGAGAGCAGCGCGGACGAGGAAGAAGGGCGAGAGGAGCGAGAGCAAGGAGGAGGACTGAGCGGGTCAAGCGAGGGAGCGTGCACAATGTTCCATTCGGGCAGCGCGGGCGACTGTACACGCGCACTGTACACGCGAGCACAACGAGCGAGCGATGGAGCGAACGAGCCAGGCGAGCGAGAACGGCGGCGACACCAACGAGAACGACGACCTTCCCAACCCACGACAAAGTGCCGCGTTGCAACTCGACCGCTCACAGGCTCTTCTCGACCTCGAGGATCTCCTTCAAGTCGTCGAGCAACTGCTTGCCCTTGCCGTCCGACTCGTCGAAAGGCAGCAACGGCCTGCGCGGCTTGCCCCCGTACCCCTCGAGCTGGTCGAGCACCCACTTGGCGCCTGCGATACCCGTCTTGGCCAGCGCCCAGTCGGCGCGCGAGACGATAAACTGCAGGTCTTGGGCGGAGGAGACGGATGCCTGGCCTGAAAGCGCGGCGAGCGTGTCCTTGTACAGCTTGGCGCAGGTTTTCTGTGAGCACCGAGGGCGTCAGTACGCGAGAATAGCTCAATGTAGGTCACTCGAACGCACAGGTGCAACGTTGCCGACGCCCGTGATGCCGCCAGCAGCCTTGGCGAGGAGCGAAGGGCCGAGGAAGTCGATGAAGCCGCCGAGCACCGCAAAGTCGTCGCGCAGGGTCGTGAGCCGGGTGAGCCTGTGGCGCGCAAAGCTCATCAATACGAGGAACAGAGAAGTGGAGAGATGCGCGAAGGACGCACTTTCCGACGCTGCCGCAGGTGAGTTTGCAGCCAACGATGTTGGGCGCAGCAGCGGCAACTGCAACGAGCGGCTTAGCTGAGGGCGCTGTCTTGTAGGGGCGAGCTGAACTCACTCTCGGCCATCAAGTCACTGTCAATGTCGATGCCGGCGGAGGCGCCCGGGTCTGAAAAAGGAGGAGGGTCAGTCCTGTTTCCCGCGGACGACGAGCGAGTATCGCACAGTTGTACACGAGAACCTGCAAAGAGCCTGTCAACAGTGCTCAGAGGCGCAGCGAGACGAGACAGGACGAACGGGGATCGGGCTGGCTTCCGCAACGTCGACAAAGAACTGCTTGATCGCCTTCCGGCTCATCGCGCCCGCAAAGTACCCTGTCCGCGCCAGCTCCATCAGCTACTGCGCGACGTCCATCACGAGGAAAAGCAAGGACGCACCAGGCGAGATGACCATGGCAAAGTCCGCGCCAGCCTCTGCCGCCTCCTTGGTCAACTCGATCGTCTCCTTTGTCGAGCTTGCGCCCGTGCCAGCAATCAAGGGGACCTGGGAGAGGGAGGAGTCGGCGTCGAGAGCGGAGCGGGCGGCTTTGACGACTTGGTTGCGCTCTTGGTGGGTGAGCTGGACGGCTGGGGGCGGGGAGAAGACGAGGTCAGCTGGCCGGGAACGGAGCTGAGTGACAGGGGTAAACTCACACTCTCCCATAGAGCCCAAAGCGACGATGTTGACTGTCGGCGCGGCACGAGAGACTCGCACGACGGTCAGCAAGAGCAAGCAGCGGAAGACGACTCTCTCGCAGACGCACCTCCTCCCCTTGCGACGAACTGCACATGCTTTTTGTACGTCTCGAGGTCGAGTTCCTCGTCGTTGCCCTTGTAGAACGTGAGGACGGGCGCGTACACGCCGTGCGGGAGGTTCTTGCCGAATTTGGCTGCGGGAACGAAGGGTGGTCAGCGGTGGGTCGTGGGAGTCGTTGTATGGGTCGTGCGCACTGGATGGCATCGTGGCTGTAAGCTGGAGGGTGAGGGAGCGGGAGGAGCGCGAGGCGGCGAGCGGGTGAGTGGGGCCGTCGAGCGGGCGGGAGCGGTCCGCCAGAAGACAAAACGGCAGAAGCGACGTGGCGGCAGTTTCGCACTGTCTCCGCGTAACTCCTGCCAATGTCCGAAACTGATGAGCTTCCCTCGACCAACTCTCCTCGACGACAGCAACTCACCTTTGATCAGCTGTGGCATGGACAACCAGGCTGGGACATCGCGACTCGGCATCTGCCAGTCCTGCAACGCCCACTCAGCACGCTACAAGTGCCCGCGGTGCTCGTTCGCATCCTGCTCGCTCGCCTGCTCGTCCGCACACAAACTCGCCAGCCAATGCGACGGGATCGCTCCGCCCGTGTGGAGTCGACCGATCCAGGCGAACGAGATGACATGGGGATCGCTCATGCGCGACCAGTCCTACATCGCGGGCGTCGGAAGGGCAGTCGAGGATGTCGGGAGGCAGTTGGTCGCGGACAAGGTCATCCCGCACGGGCGTGTGGGCGGCATGAGAGGAGAGGAGACGGTCAGGCTTGACGAGCGAAGCGAGAAGGAGGACAAAATGGTGCGCGAGGCGAGGAGCGACGGCGTCGAACTTGTCCTCTTGCCCAAGGGAATGAGCAAACGCTTGCGAAACGGCACGCGGTGGGATCCAAAGTGCGCAGACTGCTCTCCGCTTTCCTTGACGAAGCTGACTCACGAAATCCCCAGAAATAACCGCCTCGAATGGACCGTCGAAGTCGCATTCCACCCTCGCCCTTCATCCGACCCGTCCGCTCCCCCTCAACCTCCAACAGTCGTCATGACTGTCCCTCAGCCCACGACTAGTTCCATGCACGACGTCCTCACCGCCGCGCTAGCTTCGAAGGACAAGAAGGGGAAAGGGAAGGCGGTTGATCCGGAGGATGAGGCGTGGGTTGCGGCGGAGAGGGCGTGGGTCGCGTCGTTCGGGCTCGCACCAGCCAGGGCAGCGACAGGGGCGGAAGGTGTTGTCGTATCAGAGGAACGAGCAGGAGGAGACGAGACGGGCGAGGCTGGCGGATCTCTCGACCCTCCAGCACCTGTGGCGGGCGCTGCGCAAATCGACCATGCAGTTCCCACGACTATCTCTACAACACCAAAAACCGACTCCTTCGTCCTCGTGCTCGCCTTTTACGCCCGCCCTTCTATCGATGCGCGACCGTCTCTCGCCGCTGCCGAAGAAGACGCAGAAGAAGACGACGACGACGAGCAGGCCGCCGACGAGTCCGCCGCCTCTTCCTCACCCACCTTCACCCCTCCCTCTCGCCCACCAGCACGGCAAGTCTACCTCCTCAGTCCCACACCCGCCCTAACCCTCCGCGAAGCCCTCGCCGGCTCGACGATTCTCGAAACTCCCTCTTTCGAAGTCTGGCCTCGCTTGTCGTTCGAACAGCAAGTAAGGGAAGGGAGGGTGGAGGTGGTGCAGAAACCGAGTAAGGAGGCGGTTGTGCAGCGGTTGGAGAGGAGTTGGGAGGGCGGACGCGGACGTGGGAGAGGGAGAGGACGGGGACGTGGGATGGGCGGGTCAAGGGAAGGTCACGGCGATACTCGTGAGAGTGGTGGGAGGACGCAGGACAGCGGATGGGGGAAACGGGCGGGACCAGCAGCGGAAGAAGCGGGTGCGGGAGGAGGACCGCGCGAGGAGAAGCGTGTGCGGCTGGATCCGTCGACTGTCGCGGGTCTGCCTGCTCGTCCCGTAGACGGCGGCGGAGCCCTGTAGGACGAGCACTTGGCTCGCTCGCTGGGATACCCCACCAGGGAGAACATGTCGAATGGGACCACTCGCGTCGGCCCGCCCGCTCCGCTTCTCTCGCTCTGTCGCCCCGCCTCTCTCCCGCTCTTGCTCTCTCTTCCACTCCCTCCACAGCTATCAGCACACGTTCTACGCACGCATTCCTTGCTCTCATCGCCCGCCATGACCCAGGACTCGTTCATCGCCAGCTTCACAGTCGAGGACCTCCGCTTCCCGACTTCGCTCACCGGCGACGGCACAGACGCCAACAACCGCGAGTGCGACTACTCGGCTGCGTACTGCACTCTCCGCACGAACCTCGGCGAGGTCGGGTTAGTCGGGGTGCCCGCACACCGGCTCCGCTTCGATACTCACTCCCCGCTTCCTCTCGCTCAGATACGGCTTGACCTTCACCATTGGACGCGGAAATGACAGTGAGTGTCGCACTCTGTCCCTACCAATCAAAAGTACGCGTTCGCTGACCCTCCCAACTACGCCTCCAGTCGTCTGCGCCGCCGTCGAGCAAGTCGCAGGCAAACTCATGAACATGAAGACCGCCGAACTCTTTTCCGCCCCTGGACTCGGCAGGATGTGGAACTACCTCCTTTCGGACCCGCAGCTGCGGTGGATCGTGCGTTCCACCCCACCTTTCTCCTCGCGCAGGTCGAGGAGGACGGAGGCTAACTTGCTTCGCCTCTGACAGGGTCCAGAGAAGGGCGTCATTCGTGAGCCGTAGACGTGCTAGATCATGGCGAGTATGACCACTAATTTGGAACCGTGCCTTGCAGACATTGCGACTGCCGCCGTCGTCAACGCCGTCTGGGATATGTGCGTCCCTTCTTTTCCCGTTGGTGCCACCTTCTGCTGACGCTGAACTACCTACAGGTACGCCCGTCACCTCAAGAAGCCCCTCTGGCAGGTCGTCGCCGAGTTCACGCCGGAAGAGTTCGTCGCCGCAACAACCTTCCGCTGTAAGTCGCCCTCCTTCCCATCCCTCACGCGCAGTGCTGACTCGACACACTGCGCAGACATCACCGACATGATTACGCCCGAAGAGGCGCTTGCGTTGCTGAAGGAGAAGGAGGCCGGCAAGGCAGAGAGGCTCGCGAAGCTCAAGGCTGAGGGATACCCCGCCTACACCACTTCTGTCGGATGGTGCGTCGACTGCGCATGGCTACATCAAACTTACGGGCTCGAGTGGTGAATTGACGGAGGCTCGCCGCGCCAGGTTCGGATACCCGGATGAGAAGGTCGCTCGCCTCACTCGCGAGGCCATCGCACAGGGCTTCAACCACTTCAAGGTGCGCGCGCAGTTGCCCTCCTCCCTCGCTGATGACTGAAGTCCCCCACTCCTCCCGCTGCAGATGAAGGTCGGCGCCGACGTCGCAATGGACCAGCGACGGCTCGCCCTCATCCGCTCCATCATTGACGACCCGAAGGAGTGCGAGGGTCGACCCGTCCCTTCCGCCGAGAGCCTTGTCGGAAAGAACGCAGGACCTACAGGCTCGGTTCTGATGATCGACTCGAACCAGGTTTGGGAGTGCGTCCGATCCCGTCGGAAGATTCGCTCGAGCTTGCGCTGACAGTCAAATGGTCGTGCAGTGTCCGAGAGGCGATCGACTACGTCAAGGCGCTCAAGGACGCGAACCCTTGGTTCATCGAGGAGCCTACAGCACCTGTTCGTCCCCGTCGCCTCCGTCCATGAGACTCTTCACGCTGACCGTTCGCTTTCGTCGGACAGGATGACATCCTCGGACATGCCGAGATCCGCAAGCAGCTCAAGCCGTACAAGATCGGCGTCGGTGCGTTCTCGTTGAGGATCCTCGCAGAGTATCGCAAACCTGACTCTCTTCTCCATCTCGCAGCAACGGGCGAGCATGCGCACAACCGCATGGTCTTCAAGCAGCTCCTCGCCGCGGAAGCGATCGACGTCTGCCAAATCGACTCGTGCCGTCTCGCCGGCGTCAACGAGATCCTCGGCGTCCTGCTCATGGCGGCGAAGAAGGGCGTGCCTGTCTGCCCGCATGCTGGAGGTGTCGGACTAACGAACTACGTCGTCCACCGTGAGCTGATCGAACTGTATGAAGGCAGGGGCGTTGGGCTGACTCGCTCGCTGTCGACAGTCTCCATCATCGACTACCTCTGCGTCTCGGGCACGAAGGAGCGGAATGTCCTTGAGTGCGTCCCGTCTCCCTCGTACGCTCTGCGTGACACTCGCTGATAGATCCTTGTCGCAGATACGTCGACCACTTGCACGAGCACTTCACCAACCCACCAACCATCAACTCGCACGGCTACTACAACGTGCGCTCCTCTTTCATCTCCGCTCAACTACTCAAAGCTGATCTTGCGTGCGCCTGCAGATCCCCTCGGACCCGACAGAAGGCTACTCGATCGGCATGCACGAGGCGTCCAAGGCGGCGTACGTCTACCCGAACGGCTCGTACTGGACCAACGACCACGCCGCCGCGCGCCTCGTCGCCATCAAGAACGGGTACATCAAGGCGTAGTCTTCCCCTCTTTTCCCCTTCGCATCCGGCTCTGTTTGCTTCCTTTCGTGCTTGTAGAACTTCTTTCGGTCTTCAGATTGCGATGCAACTACGTATTGAGACAAGATGTACAGGAACCGAGAGAGATGGTACAGGCTCAACCGATGCGAGAGTGGGCGGTGGTGTCGAGACCAGGGATCTTGGCGTGATCGGCGGGGTTCGCCTGCGCCTCGTAGACCGTGATGATGGGGTCGCGCTACAGGCTTCGGCGTCAGCAACATGCGAGGAGTCACGGCCTGCGGATTACGCACCGTGAAAGCCGAGCATTCGCCCTTGAAGCCGACGAAGAAGACGCGAGTCGTATCTTCACCGTGGTTTGACGGAAAGAACAGGGTGAGAGAGCGGACAGACGGGAACTTGGCTGGCCTGTATCGGCAAAGACGTCAGTAAGGAGTAAAGCGAGAAGACGTAGCGCAGGACTCGCCGAACAGCGAACTCGACGATGTCGCGAGTGATGGGAACGTCAAAGGTCTGCGTCGGCTCAAGCGAGCTCGCCTCGTCGAAGTCCAGGAGCTGGTTCGCGAACTGCAAAGACACGGTCAGTCAAGCGAGAAAGCGAAGAGAAGGGAAAACGTCGCGCACCACTTGCATCTTGTCCGGCGTGTATCCTGCCGGACCTGCCTTGATGAGGATGGAACGCACTGTCTGCAAATGTCAAGTAACGACGGAGAGGAGCGAAAGGACGGGCACACACGCTTGATGTTCCCGGTGAAAGGGACGCGAAGGATCAACTGCTCGTCCGCGTCCGACTCGAGCCACTCCTCCTCCTGCGTCCGCTGATCCCACGGCTTGATGACCATCTTGCCTTCCTTGCCATCCTCAGCGTTCAGCGCGACGACCTTGTCCCGGTCGACATGCTTGTAGAGGAAGTTCAGCTCGCCCTCGAGCAGAACGTGGGCATCTGCGTCTCCGCACTGGCAGCCAGGAGGGTGCGCTGGAGCCATTGAGCGGATTAAAGCGCGGCCAAGTGCGTAGTGAAGCGGAGTCGTGGGTGTGGACCAGGGCAAGGAAGGGCGAGGAGGTCGGTTGGGTCGACGCTTCTCTCGCCCGCTCCGCCGCGGACTGCCGGTATCTCCTACGCTCTAACCGGCTATATAGAGCTCCCTAGACCCAGCCCGCAGCGCCCGGCTTCTCTCCTCCGTCGACTCGCGCATCCCGGATCTTCATCAGTCGAAAGTCGAGGTGCGTTCGCAGGGCTTTTCGGCGGTCTGAGGGCGGACGAATCTCCTTCAGAGCCCCCCTAATCACAGTTGGAGCGGCGCAGAACCGCCAGTACTCGGTACGCCCCGGCCATGGCGAACGGCAACCTCTCGCATTCGATGCGGGAGAATTACGGTACGCACGGCGTCGCAGAGTACTACAAGATCGTCCAGGAGTCGTGTGCGTTCAGAGTACTCTGTCTGAGGGCGCACGCGGCTAATTCTCGTCTTCTTCTGCAGATCGAAATCCTCACTTTCCTGGCCTGAAGAAGGTGCTCGCCCAGTTTCTGGACCGATATGTTGCACAGGAGAAGCCAAAGGGCATCAAGGTGCTGGATCTTGCTGCGGGATCGGGCGAAGCAACCGAGGTGGGTCGCTTGTCCCCTCCATTTTCCGGCTGTTCGACGCTGAGAATCCGCTTCTGCAGGCCATACTCGCGTGGAAAGCTTCTCGATGGCCAAAGGCGGACGGAAAGACTGTTGCGGGAGTACAGTCAGCGCGATTACCTGAAGGAGGCGCACCAACGCTAATCCCCCCGCCCGCAACCTCGCAACCCTCCCGCCCTCTCGCACTGCCGATCCGGCAGCCCTTCAGCCCGCCCTCTCGAGGCCCCTCCGCACGACCCGCCGTCCGGCCAAAGCGCTCGCCGGCAACACCCGCCCTCTCCGAGCCAGAACTTTCCATTGTTGCCTCCGACCCCTTCACATCGCCCGCATACCGTGCACGCATCGGCCTCCCTTGCCTCGAGATTTCCTTCTCCGACGTCGCAGCTGGCAAGCTGCCCGCCCCAGGTTCGACCAAACCGCCTGAAGAAGGTGACGATGAGGTTGAGCTGTACGACATTGTCGTGATCTCGTTCGCGCTGCACCTTGTCGAGTCGCCCTCCGAGCTGTGGGCCTTACTGGCGGAGCTAGGGAAGCGAGCGCGATGGCTTGTCATCACGGCACCTCACAAGAAGCCTGAGGTTCGCACCCCTTTCAGTTCTTCCATCTCTGACCTGCGCTCACTCGCCTTCTTCTCGCAGATCAAGTCATCGTGGGGATGGCGACGGTGGGATCCGTCAGCAGCATGGCGTCCTGCGGAAGGACGAGGGAATGTCGGCGGAGTTGAGGGAGACGGGTACGAGATTGTGCTCGACCGCGTCCGACTACGGCTGTATCGAAGCGAGGCGAACTGGGATGGCGAGTAGACATCCTGCAACACTCTCTCGAACCATTTCTTTCGCTTCCTCGTCGCGGCCCCTGTCCCAAGGTCGATCTCCTCTCCGACCCCACTTCTTCACCTCCTTCCCCTCACTTGCGTCTCGCTGAACTCGCTGACGGGGCTGCGTGTACACTGCTGGGATGACTGCTACGCCGCCTCAACCTGGGAGGGCGCCCGGGCGCGTCCTGCTTCTGCTCGACGGCGACCACACCCTCGTGAGTTCGCTTCCATCGTTTCGACGCGACAGGGACGCGGCTGACCAGCTTCCTGAGCAGCCTGAGCGCGACAGCCTGATCCGTGGTGCACAGGGAGGCAGTCTTGCGGCGCACAGCTTGCATCACCGCCTGAAACTTTGGGCGTCGAGCGCGATGGGGAGGGCGTGCCAGACCTCGGTTCACGTCTTCGGGTGCGCAGGACGGTCTTTCTCGGAAAAGGCTGCACTGACCGTCTCTGCCTCGCAGCGACGTCGCGCAGCTGGCCAAGTCCCTTCGCATCCCCGCCGAGATCCTGCACAACTTCGTTCGCGGCTTCAGCTCGACGCCTATTCCGTCCGCCTTCACCAACGTCCTCCAGAGCAGCACCTTGAGCGCCATGACAGGCAAGTACCGCACTGCTGCGCGCCGCACCACCACACTCGCTAATCCTGCTTCGAACTGAGAAGGTCACCTCGGGCTCACTGCTCCTCTCGTCGACGCCGTCGTCCTCGTTGGGTGGTACACCGACATGCACGCTCACTGGCTCGGCAGGCTGATCGCGGCGGGAGCGGTCGATCCATCGCGCCTCGCTCTCGTCGAAACGGCTCATCCACTCGCAAAGTCTGTTGCTCGACTCGTCACGAGGCGCGTCAAGCTTGGCGACTTCACCGACGTCCTACCTGTCGTCAAAGACATCACTGACCCGCCCAGCGATGTCGAGGAAGGCGAGGGACTCGAGGCAGAAACGATGGCTGCTGGACCTCCGCCAGGATTGGCCATTCCCGTTAGCGGTGCGTTACTTCCTGTCGCACCCATCCCCCACAACACGAGTGACCGTCGCACTAGCCGCAGGGCGACTTGCCAGGCCGTCTTTCGAGACCGCCTTGCCCGAAGAAGGGCTTACTCCTCGTGCCGCAACTCCCGCCGCAAGGCCAGCTACTGGCTCTCCACAATCACCGCCTCAACCTGTACAGGAAGCTCCTCGGACCCCTTCTCCAACCGCTGCAAGCGTTCCTCCGCGTCCGGCTACCGCACCAGCTGCTCCTCAGCGCGAAGAGGTGCAGCAGGTACGCTGGCCCGTCTCATGGCGTCGCAGAGCCCGGCTGACTATCGTCTCCTAGCCGCTCTTCCTTCCACTTACTCCCGAAGCCACACCTGAACCAGCGACTACTCCGCCGCCCGCTGCGAAACCTCCCAAAGTCGCCCTTCCTCGCGCTCCGCCTGTTCCGGCGCAGTACGAGCCCCTCCTCCGCATCCTGATCGCGCTCCAAGCGCCGTCGCCAGCCGGCGTCGTCCCGCCTGCGCCACTCTGCTCCGCGGTCAGGAACGAGCTGCAAAAGTCGGAGCTCAAGGGCAGGTACGGCAAGCTCACGGCGTACATGCTCGCGGCTCAGAAAGACGGGTGGGTCGTGACGGGCAAGGGGGAGACCGAAGGAAGCGAGTGGGTCAAGATCAGCCAGCGAGGATTGAGGGCGATGGGGAAGAAGCCGGCGAGGTGAAAAGGCTGGTTGCAAGCATCCCGCGGTACCACCGTCGAAGTCTCTCTACTGCTACGTGCGAGTGTGCGAAACAGCCCTGCTGAGTCATACACTGGATGAGAGAGTCTACAGACGAGAGCAACCGGACCTGCGAAGTTCGTCAAGAGAGGGCGAGGGAAGGCAATGCGAGCAAAGGGGTATCCAGAGCGAGAGGTGTCTTGGATGTTTGCGTCAAGGCGTGACAATATGCGATGTGAGGAGAAGAGGACGGAAGTGTCTGCGAGGGAGTTGGCCATCTAGTGCTGGGGCGGAGGCGTCGTGATCTCCTCGTAGATGAGGGCTGCGAAAGCGAGAAACTCAGCGCTCAGCACGACCGAAAGGTACCCGCGAAACTGACTCTTGAGCTGCTCGCGACTGAGTTGCTGCTGGTCAAAGGCGAAGAAGGCGGGAGGGAGAACAGGCGCAGTCGGCTCGTCGTGAGGGTCGTGATAGGGTTCGAGGTACGCTGCGCAAAAGGACGTATGAGCCGCGGCCCTCTGACTGGAGGTCGGACGGGACGCACGGTGGCTCAAAGCGTCGACGACACTGATCCGCTTCTTCGGGTTGAACGCCAGGCAGCGGTCGAGCAGGTCGATCGCGAGAGGGTTGGCGTTCGGGTAGAGCGACTGCAGCGGCTTCTTCTTCTGGAAAGGCAGGGCGCGGAGGTAGTCGCGGCTGCGCTGCGAACCGATGGCGTAAAAGTCTTCGAGCGAAGGTGTGCCGAGGACGCCGAGGATCAGGGTGAGCTGGTGGTGGTCTATGGGGGAAGGCAAGTCAGCCGAGTGCCGAGGCGGATGTAGCGAAGTCGCAACGCACAGTCGCGGCCAGGGAAAAGGGGTTTGCCGTTTAGCATCTCGGCGAGGATGCACCCGACCGACCCTGCGAGGCGCCAGAGATCAGTGCACAACTTCGGGGACATCGGAAGCAGGCCAACGCACAGACATCGATAGCGAAGGTGTACTCCTTGAACCTGCAAACCAAGTCGCGTCAGCTTGGCCCTTCCTTCGCGCGCAGTAGGGGCGACACTACGGACGTGAGCATGATCTCTGGCGCGCGGTACCACCGTGTTGCGACGTATCTGTCCAGAGCGGGCAGTGTGAGCGACGACTGACTGAGAAAGGATGGGTATTTGCGCACTCAGTCATGAAGCCAACCGCTTCCGTCTCGGTTGACATCGCCGACCGAGCAAGGCTGCCAAGAGTCGACCTCGATGAGCGATTACCAGCTGCAGGAACTGAGAAGCGGGACGCACCCGAAGTCGCAGATCTTGAGATCGCAATTCGCGTTGAGAAGCAGGTTCGAAGGCTTGAGGTCGCGATGCAGCACACTGTGCGCAAAGTGAGAGTAAGCTACGACCGTAGAGCGGGTAGACTGAGCAGGCGGAACTTACGCGGCCGAGTGCAACGCCTTCAGCCCTCGCAGCGTTTGGCTGTGCAAGACGAGTGAGTCAGTCCCCAGGTCAGACAAACACGCGGCAGCAGTGATGAGCGCACTAGAGGAAGTATTGGCAGCTGCAAAGCCGGAAATCTGGTCAGTCTCGCGTTGCATTCCGCTGGAAGGTCGAGGAGGACGTACTGGTCGTCCGAGAGTTCCTGACTACGAATGACGCGGTGCAAATCCGTCTCCATGAGCTCCTGTAGGAAGGGCGATGCCGAGTCAGCAAACGCCCGCAGAAGGCGGTCGACGGCGAGATGCACCTGAATGAGGTAGACTTCGCTGAAACCCTCGAGCGACGCGGGCTTGATGATGTCGAGGATGGAGATGATGTTCTCGTGATTGAACCACCGCAGAAGCTTGATCTCGCGCAGCGTTCGCAGGCAGAACACTGCGCGAAGGTGCAAGCAAGGAGGGAAGGAGGGAAACCCGCGTCAACTACAGCGGGAAGAGGACTGCACGATTCGCAACGCACTCGAGTGGTCGAACGGACTGATCTTCTTGATCGCAACCTTACTCTGCGTGGGAAGATGCACGGCAGAGCTGTTCGAGAAGAATGAGCGGAGTTGTCGAGAAGAGCGAGGGGTCCAGCGAACGCACCAGACCACTCCGTACGCGCCTTCTCCGACCACATCCATGCTGTTGAGGACCACACGAGCCGACAGTCAGTCTCTGCCCACCGTCTGCGCAAGCACCCCCGCAGCAAGCGAATCTATGCCGTCCAGGGTGTCTCCCGCCCCGAATGGCCAGATTAATGCCGCACGCACATCTTGTAGTCTCCACCGACCTCGAACTTGCGGTCCATGCTGGGCTAAGCGGGCTATGTGCGGGTAGAGAAACGGTTCGCGATGAAAGAGCGGGGTCGGGTGAGGGCGTCGAGGCGTCTGGCTGGGTCCTGGTCGTGCTAGCTGTGCTGTAGTCGCGTAGAACAGTCCTGCTGTGCGCGTCGTAGCCTTTCCAACTCGAGCAGAAGTGGCCGACGAGGTCAAGCCGTTTGTTCGCGTCCGTCGGAGTGTTCGTCGACGACCAACTCGCTCATCCGCTCTCCTGGCTTATTGAGATGGCTCCTGACATGTCCGTGGAACCTAGTCTACCTGGCTACACGCTTTAACGAACACTGAACTCGCCCTGGCTGCAGAGTAGACTCGTTCAAGGTCGGGACGAAGACGGTCGTCGTGGCGGACTGTGACCTGCGAGGAGACATCACACTAGGTTCAGGTGCGTCGAGTATGCTCATATCGAGGCTGAGGCGGACTCTCAGGCGGAACGAGCGGTTGATACCGGATCTCACCCTCCTCGCAGGAACGATTCTCCAGCCTCGCTGCACCATTCTCGCCATGGCCGGTCCGATCGTTTTCGGGTCGAACAATATCGTCGAGGAGAACGTAGTGATCGTGAACCGGCTGAAGCAGCCGATGGTCATCGGCGACAACAACCTCTTCGAGACGGGCTGTCGTGCGTATCGCAACTTCTCGCCTGCTGGGCGTCGAGAACCTGACCTCCGAAATGAGCAGGCATTGAGTCGCCATCTATCGGCTCGCACAACACGTTCGGCGTCCGTTGCCGCGTCACGCCCATGGTCGAAGTCGGCTCGAACTGCGTTGTCGGCGCAGGCTGCGTCGTCCAGGCCTCCCCATTTCCGCCCGAAAACCCGCGAACAGGCGTAAAAGAGGACGAGTTGGCAGCTCCGTCTTCAGACGAGCTCATGGCTCCGCCGTCTGAAGAACCATCACAGACCGATCCTTCATCCCTCCCCGCTCCTTCCTCCGCCACTTCACAACCCCCTCTCGATCGACTCGACGACTTTACACACGTCTTCGGCTCGGAAAATCGACGGCGAAAAGCAAGCGGCGAAGGAACAGGACAGAGCAAGGCGCTCTTCGTCAAGCATTGGGAGTATCTGCGTGACACGCTGCCCAAGTATCACAAGCTCAAGATGTTCTGAAGCTACCCAAATTCCACATCGGTATACCCCGCAGCATCGCAGCATACCCTTTCGTTCGTTCCCTGTAAATCCTTCCCCAAGCCTCTCCTCTCCTTGACGCGAGCCAGCTACGAGGGCGACACAACAAGCGGAGTCGAAATGCAGAGACGTAATCTACTCATCACCCTTCCAAGCCTCGTCGCCCTCGTCCGCCTCGAGCCCTCGATCCGCAACCTCATCTTCGACGCCGGAGCTGCCCGCCTGCTCCATCTCCTCGTCTTCCTCCTCGTCAACGTATTCTTCCAGGGCGTCTTCGTCAACCTCTTCTGCGCCTTCGTACAGGTTCTCCTCGTCTGCATTCGGGCGGTCGTCCCGCAAGACCGTCACTCCCGCCTCGACTCCAGCTTCTCCCGCCGTAGGTGCCGCCTCTACCCCAACCGCCGCAGCCGGCGCAGCTCCGTTCGTCTCGGAGGTTGACGCGGCTGGTGCAGCCTCAGGCTCCTTGACCTTGAGGACGGTTTTGGGCGGAGGAGCAGGCGCAGGTTCGCCGCGCTTCTTTGCGTCGGCCGCCGCTCGGAAGGCTGCGAATCGCAAGGAGGTCAGCTCCGGTCACAAAGAGGTTCAGACAACGCGACGCACCCGCCAGCTCCTTCTTCAGCGTCTTGTGCAGCTCCCCTCCGTCGTTCCATCCCAGCTGCTTGACCGCGTCCAACACGTGCTGCGCCGAGATCGTCTTATTGTTGCGCTCCGTGGCGACATCGTGGCTCCTGTAACGTCGTGCTACGGCGTCAGAGGTCCGGAAAGCTGGGCAAGGGAAGGAAAGCGACGGACAGCGCTGCGAGGTAGTTGATGAAGACGGTGGAACCCTTGACCAGAGCGAGCGGCACTTCTTTCTGCAATTTGATGTCTGCTGGGAGCTGTCCACGGCGCGAAAAGGTCAGCTGAGCTCAACCGCCGCGCCTTCTGCACCTCAAACGGTCGCGGAGGGGGATGGGGTAGAAGTCGAGACTCACGGCTCCCTTGGCCAGACGGGCGACTGTGTGCGCACAAAGAGCGTCAGTAAGCACCGTCTACACGCCCGCCAGCCCCGACACGCGCTGCGAGACGCGAGAGAGCACCACTTGCCGACACTCTTCTGCAACTCGAACGCCTCGAGACCGCCGTCTTCGTCCGCCGGGTCAGACTGAGCCGGCTTCTTGGCTTTTGCGCGCGGCATTGCGCGAGCAGGAAAGCGGAATTGTAGTGAGGGAGGAGTGCAACAGACGCGTCGGGTACGGGGTGAGGAGGAGAAGCCAGTTCTGAAGTTTCGCTGGACGGACTCTATCGACCTGGAGAACGCTCTGACAGAGCGGACAGTACGATTCGAAGCACAGGGGAGGCCCAGAGAGGAAGCGGAAAATGCGAGGTAGAAATACAGTACAAGCACGGGAGTGGATGCGAGTGAGGGAGGCGCCGTGTCCGCCCGAGCCTCCTCGAGGTACAGAGGGAGACCAGTCTATCGGCCGCCCTTAACCGCCTTGCCGCCCTTCTTCTGCTTGGCCTCCTCGTCCTCTTTCCGCTTCTTCTCCGCGAGAAACTCCTCGTATGTCCCTCGCCCCTCGGCCTCCTTCTGCGCCCACAACCGCTGATTGACCGACTCAAAGTCGTGCTTCTCGTCCTCGACGCGCTCGAAGTCGCCCTCCTCGAGCGAGGCCTTGTACTTGTCGAGGATCGTCTCGGCCATCTGTTCGATGTTGTCAAGCGCCTCGTTGAACGCCTCGAGCGCCGACTTGCCGTCTGCGATCCCATCCGTCAGTGCGCGGCGAGCAGGGAAAGAAAGGGGCCCTGTACGAACCATACATCTGGATTCGAAGGTGGATCTTGGCCTCTGAGGGGTGAGGAGCGCTGCAGAACGACGCGAGGTCAGGTCTGGCGCGCGCATCCTCTCGACAGATCACCTAGTACGCACCTGTAACCGCAGAACTCGACCGACGGGCTGTTGCGAGGGCGAGAGTCGGCTTCATCAGCTGGGAGGATAGAGGGGAAGGACGAGGACTCACTTCTTCATGAGCATCCATCGCAGCAGGTTCCCGAGCGTGTGGTCCTCCTCCAAGATGCAGAATGTCGCCTGCGTGTACCCTTCCGTCGCGCCTGGCAGCTGTTGTCGCCGTCGAGGGAAGCATGGTCCACAGCGAGGCGGTGTCAGCTCGTTTGCCTCTGAACGAGCTGGACGGGGACAGTGTAAGCACGCACGATGCTGACTTTGTCGCCAGAGACGACCGCGCTCTCGTGGCGGTTCACCAGCGCTGCCATCGCTCGTCGTCGCTGAGCCAACCCTCTCCTCGTGCGGTTGGCTTCCTCCCATTCACGCTCACACGGCCAGGCTGACTCTAGTGCAGTGCACTCGACCGCACACTCTCGCACAAGGCTGGCGAACAAGCGGGCGGACTCTCGCGCCGCCGTCACCCGCCCTCGCCCTCGTCCCTTTGTGCCCCTTGTTCGTAGCGGGTTCTTTCATTCGGCTCGCGCACCTTCCCGAACCTGGCACGGACAAGGCGACGAGCCCATTGCAAACGCTCGAGACGCTAAATGCAAGCGCTCGGCCGCCGTCACACTCCCGCATTGTTCGCTGCCCTTATCCTCCGCCTTTCTTCCTTGCGCCGCTGCAGAACAAGACCCATGCCGTCTTTTGTTGCGTGCAGAGGCTCCCGTTGCTTGTTCTGCTGAGCCTGCTGGGTTGTCGTGCTGCTTCGCGCCGCTTGCGAACGCCACTTCCCTTCGCCTTCACCTCCTCATCAAGGCCAATTGACCTACGCACGCGCTGCCCACCTCGCCACCGTGCTAGATCTTCGGCTCCCGTGACTTTCTTTCCTGTATCATGCTTCGCACTCACGTCAAGTCCGAGGGTACGTCCATCCCGCTTGTCGGTACCCAGCGTGGCTCTAACCATTTCGCCTGCAGACATCGAGCCATCTCTCCCTACGCCATCTCCTTCGCCACCGAGGTCCAGTCGACGTCTGCCGACACGCCGCGATCCCGCCGACCTGAAGGAGCAGCACGTCGCGAAGGCTCGAGCAGCCGCAGAACGAGTTCGTCTCGAGCATCTGGCTCAGGCGTTGCAATCGCCTAGCACAGGCGTCAAGGCCGAGGAGGGGGACGTAGGGGAACAGAGCGGCATGCAGCGGTACTCGTACATGGTGGAGCACGAGGAGGATGGGCGCAAGGTATCCAAGCGAGTGACGGTCATCGTTCCTGCGGCGACACCTCCTCCATCTTCCACGCTCGATAAGGTGCATCCATCTCGTCTCTCCCTCATCGATCCTGCGCTAATCTGCTGCTCGACAGGTCACGTCTGGCCTGGCCTTCCTCCCTCCGCCCGCATCCTATCCCTCGCCCTTCCCTCGCGCACCTCCAGCTCGCTGCATTCCGCTTCCGTCCCTTCATCGTCTCTCCCTCGCACCTCCGCAAGCTCCAGTCCCCCTCTTTCACTCTCATGCGCGGAAGCGGCCACTAGCCGTATCGAACAACCAGCTCGAGCAACGACGACCAGCTTTCACTCTCCCACACCAATCTCCCGTCCCATCGACTCTCTCGCGAACGGCAATGTGGGCGCAGGATCAGCAGCGACGACTGGCGGGTATCTCGGATGACGCGGGCGAGCGGCAAGAGCGAAGGCGGGGGGACGACGATGCGGAAAGGGAGGTCAAGAGGGCGAGGTTGACGCTGAGCGAGCGGCGGGGCGGCAGGAGGTTCGCCCCTCTGTGCTTGGTGTAAGGTTATTGTCTCGGACATGCAAAGTAGGCAGTATTCAGCACAGGTACCGCTTCCCCCGTCGCCTTGTGACGGACAAGGGAGCGGATTGCCCTCGTAGTGACTTGTAGAGCTTACGGACAGCTCTTGAGAGCACAGTCACGTCCTCCATTTGCCCCACGAGCGCTACGGCAGGTCGACATCGTCCTCGTCCACTCGAGCTGTTTGCCTGTCTCCTCGACCACTTCGCTCTTTCCACTCGTTCGCCGCTTTGCAAGCTTCTGAGCATTTTTAGGAGTGCTAGCACCCGCTGCGAAGCCTCAGCCGACCCGCCCGCCTCCTCAGCGACAGCTGCGGCCGCCATGCAGGTTCACCCAACAACGGCGGTGCTCTCGTCGCTCGCCTCTCTTGCGCACGACTCGCTGCAGGCTCAAATCGACGACTATGCGGATGCACACAGGTGGATGGATAGCTTCTTCGAGAAGCTCGCGCCCAAGGGGCAGCAGAAGGCGGGCGGATCTCGGTGCGTCCCCTCGAGTCGCTCGGAGGGTCCGTCGGCGCTTGCTGACCTCAGATGGACAACCTGGACCCGCAGACTCGCCATGTCGGAGCTTATGAAGACGCCTGGACGTAAGCGTGTTGCGACCGCCACCTCCGCCCACCGCGCCCTCGCCTCTTCGAAGAAGGACCCCGTCGCAACCCTTCTCTTCCCCGCGCCAGCCTCACCGAAGCGATCTCCCGCGATCGGCAAGGAGAACAGTCCTGCAGCATCGTCGGGCCAGTCAAGCTCGCGCAGGTTGCTGTCACCGCTCGGTCAGAATTCGTCGCTCAACAAGGCCAAGACGGTTTCGCCTCTCCGCGCGCCTTCGCCGAGGACGTTCGGCACTAACAACCAATCTGCACGCAATTCGCCAGCTCCTGTCGAGTCTACGCCGGCTGCCGATGTCAAAGCGCTTGACTTTGCTCCCCCGCTCGACCTCGAGGAGCCGGAGCCTTTCGAGCTGCCGGTCCACGAACTCTCGAACGTCATGGAGGAGGACGAAGAGGAAGACGACGACGAGGAGGAGGCGAGGGAGGTCAGCAACGTTTTGACGAAGAAGGAGGAGGCTGCCCTTCCTGCCGCCGCCAAGCTCGACGAGGAGGAGAGGGCCAACCTCTCGATCATTGGCGAAGAGGAGGAAGACGAGGACACGTCGACTGGCTCCGTCGTCACCGCGCCTTCCACTCAGCCGCCATCTCTCGTCGGCGCACCTTCGATCATCCCGGAGACCCAGTTCAGCCAGCCTCATCCCGCGTCGCCAAAGCCTGCCGAACCTGCTCGCGCCATGTCGCCGCAACCGCGCAGCGTCTCTGGTGCGTCGTCCGTTGCGCCGGAAGCCGACACCGAGGAGATGTCGGTCCCGCTCAACGACGCACCCTCGACTCTCCGCTCGGAGGCCCTCTCCTCCTCCCTCTCCTCGTCCACCCTGCGTACGCCCGGCGGCAGCTCGACTTCGCGCTTCACTCTCGGTACCTATTCGGCCGCGAAGCTCGGCAGCATCGGCCTCGGCTCAAGCCCGCCTCCGACCGCATCAGCAACCGTCGGTCCCGCCATTGCCTCCTCGCGCATCAGCACCGGCGGCGCCGCTCCCCGCCAGCTCAACTTTGTCGGTCTCCCCAAGAAGAGTCTCGGGCATGGGCTCGGCATCGGTCGCAACTGGCTCGCCTCGGGGCCCGACAGTCAAGGCTCCACCGCTTCGCAGACATCGTCGGCACCTTCCACAGCCGCTGAACCGGCGCAGTCAGGCTCTACAACGGCAACAGGTGCTGTCAAGCGCAAGTCTGTCGACGGCGCAGACGCCGCCCACAAGGCGCCGAAGCTCTCGCAGGTCCCCGCAGGGGACATCGACCAGGATGAAGCACGCAAGCGCAGGGAAGCGCTCGCGAACCGCATTCAGAGCATGCAGGCTCGTCAGAGCAACCTCGGCGGGCGGACAAGCAACGTTGCTGGACCGTTCGGCGGCGTCTCGAACATGTTTGGCTCGACGAAGCCGATCTCGACGACGACTGCGCTCTTCCACTCGACATCGACTGCTCCCGTCGCCAAGCCGCTCTTGGCCAACGCGCCGATCCTGCCGTCGTCGTCGTCGGTCAACATCGCTGCCGAGCTCAACGGTCCTGCCGCTCGTCGGCCGTCCGTTATGGAGCGCGTCAAGTCTTTCGAGTCGAACACGACCGGCACAGAACACGTCCACCCTCCCTCCCCATCGAAGATCCCCGCCGCCTTCAGCTCCACCGCCCACCACTCGCCTCGCCCGAACTCGCCTCCCCCTGCGTTCTCGTCGGGACGCTTCGCCTCTCCGCCCGCATCTCCACGACCTGCATCTCGCGCGGCGCCGTCGGGTCTCCCCGTCGCTACGTTCGGCAGCCCTCGTTCTGCACACTTCATGCCGCCAGCGGCACACCCGGCGTCTCCTCGTCTGGGCGGCATCACCCGCTCGCCGTCCGCCTTTGTCTCCGCTTCGATCTCGTCTATCCTCTCGCCTCCGCGTCAAGCGGTCAAGGTACCAGTCGTCGAGCCCAAGAGCCCGGCACGCTCGCCCGTCCGCGTCGCCAACACCCCTCCGACCGCAGTCGTTCGCTCGACGACGCCCGTCGCTTCTCCGCCGGGCATGGGTCTCGCCGACATGCTCAAGAAGGCCGAAGATGCGCGCTCGCTGGAGATGGACGACGAGCTCGAAGACGAGGAAGAAGAGGAGGAGGATGACCGCCCTACCATCCGCGCGATCAACGCCTCGACTCCCGCTTCTGCCGTGGTCGAAGCGCAGGCTAGTGCGAAGGCGAAGGCAGCGGCGGAGGAGGCGTGGCAAGTGCGCGAGGCGGAGGCCAAGCGCGCTGCTGAGCAGGCTGCACGCGACCTCGAGGAACAGGAGGCGCAGCGTGAGCGGGAGGAGTTGCTCAAGAAGAGGCTTCCGTCGCTTCCCGAGCCGAAGCAGCAGGAGGACGACGAGGACGAGTCGGGCTCGGAAGACGGCGAGGGTCGGAACACGGCGGTTCTGACCAAGGCTGTCAGGGAGGATCTCACTTCGAAGGCCAGCCCAAGCCGCGTTGTCATGCCCGGCGGCTTCGGCAACGGATCGAGCTCGCATGAGAACGGCTCGAGCGCCGAAGCGAGCGATGCAGAGGACGACGAAGCGGTGGACGACGAAGAGGACCGGACGACCATGTCGATGATGTCGAGCGTCACAGCCTCGAGCACGCTCAACTTCTCGCAGAACCACCACCCCTTCAAGCCCGTCACTGCGCACAAGGCACCTCAGGCCTCCCGGCCCGCTTCAAAGGCCAGCATCGCTTCGACTGCCTCGACCAGCACGACGTTCGGCCTCAACCGCTCGACGAGTGCTGCGCCTGCTTCTGCCATCAAGAAGGCTAAGCCGGACGTCAAGGCTGTCCAGCGCACGACTGCTGCTGCGAAGAAGGTGCGTCTCGCTTCTCCTCCCGCTTCACTCGCTCAGACCCGCTGACATACCTGACTATAGGAAAAGGAGGAGCGCGACCGCAAGGCCGCTGCCGCCAGCGACAAGCGCAGCATGCTCCAGAAGAAGCAGGAGGAGGAGCGGAAGGTCAAGGCCGAGGGCTTCGAGAAGAAGCGCAAGGAGCGCGAGGAGCAGGCGAGTAAAGCCAAGGCGAACCCGATTCGCGGCGTCAAACCCAAGGTGCGTAGTGCTGCCTCTTCGGTTCATGTGTAGCTGACGCGGACGTCGACGCAGGCCGGCGACGACGAGCCGTCGAAGAAGCGCAAGATCGAGCCCGAAGCCAAGTCTCGCCTCGACCCGAAGAAGGCGCACCAGCCCGGTCGCGCTATCACTCCGTCCGCCTCCAGCCAGCAGCTCTCGTCGTCGACGCGCACGGGAGCGATGGGCCCGCCCGCGGCGGCACTCAACAAGTCGGCCGGTCTCTCGAGCATGCTCAACAAGTCGGACGGGCCTTCGGCTGCGCTGAACAAGTCGGCCGGCGCGAGCGCGATGATCGGCCACAGCTTCATGTCCAACAAGATCAATTTGACTGGCAGCGCATCGGCGTCTGCCGCTCGTCCCGCCAATCCGACCAAGCCCTTCGGTTCATCCGCGCAGAACGGCGCGAGGTCGCAGCAGCCGACTCCGCAGGCCAAGCCCGAGCCCGAGCCGTTCATCGAGCTGCCCGACGTCGACTCGGAGTACTCGGACTCGGAGGACGAGGACGCGCAGGAGGCGAAGAAGGCGGCCCTGCCGCGGTGGGCGCAGTCGCCCAACCTCGCCCGCGCGCTCGAGCTCCAGCAGACGATCAACCCGGACGAGATCTTTGGCCCGATCCCCAAGCTGTCCATCCGAGGTGCGTGGCCGTCGTTCCGCTTGCAAGGCGGACTCGCTTTCTGACCTTCTCGCTCGCGCAGACATGTTCCGCAACGCCGAGTCGGCTGCCCGTCTCCGCGTGCGCACGTCGTCTGCGCAGTGGGAGGGTACGGATGCGCTCACGCAGGCCGACATTGAGCGGTACCAGCGTGCGATGGGCTTTGCGCGCACCGAGACCCGCCCTCCTCCGTAGTGATCCTTCGGCTTTCTGCGCTGCTCTGCGCTGTCCTTAGTAGATTGTAATCCTACTCTACTGCTTTGCCACGCCATTGAGCCGTGTTGTTGTTCTCGCTCGGAGAGTCCGTTGCTGGGTTGCGCGGTCTCGCGGCGTTCGGCGGCGGAGTCTGGCTGACTCGTCGCTGACACGGCGAAGAGTTGCTGCTGCTGCCCAAGCTGGATAACCTCGAGCTGCTCGCGACCGTCATGAGCGCGCACCCAGGCGCACAGCGGACCCACCCACTCCACGGCGTCGGCCATCCACACCATCCACGACCCCCATCGGGAGGGGGACACCACCACCCTGCCTACCCCGCACCGTACGCCTACCAGAGCACATCGCACTCGCCAGACTCGCCCAACTCGCCCATCCACGTCGACAGCGCGCGCGCGAACCACGCAGGAGCCGTCGCGGGGCCGTCGCAGCCGAAGAGGGCCGCGAGGACGAGCGGCGTGTTTGACGGGACAGACGATGGCAGCCCGGGCGCAGAGGGCGACGGCATACCAGCGAGGAAGCGCTCCAAGCAGTCCCTGTCGTGCGGAGAGTGCAAGGTGCGTTCCACTCGTCGTCCTCGGCACGCTCCCCCGTCGAGATAGCTGACTTCAACTTTCCTGGACGCAGCGCCGGAAGATCAAGGTGCGGAGCGTCATCTGCAATGTGCTGTTATTCGTACTGACGCGCTACGGCCCGCAGTGCGACCGCAAGATCCCTTGCTCGAGCTGCTTGAAGGTGAGTTCACCGCTTCAAGCTCTTCGGATCCCGCGTTGACTTCGTTACTATTCACAGCGCAACCAACCCGACGCATGCAGCTGGGAGGACGCCAAAATCGAGCCGGAAAAGCAGCCGTTCGCGCTCGCGACCGATGTTCACGAACTTCGCGAACGGCTGCAGCTCGTCGAGCGCTTCATCAACAAGCTTCCGGCGCCGCTCAAAGCGTCCTTTGCCGAGCTTGGCGTGTCGATGATGGGGCAAAGGCCGAAAAAGGATTTGAGCGCAGCCGACGCTGTTCGTACCCGCCCTTCTCCCGTTGCGATACTCGCTGACAGTCCTATTCGCAGCCCATCGACTACCCCTCCTTCGAGAGCGCCATCAGCAAGCATCCTACCGGTCACCAGTCTGACGACCTCGGCGTTATCGACAACCTCATCTTTGGCGGCAGCGGCAAGTTCGCCAACAGCGGCACGACCCTGATGCAGCTTCCCGAGCCCGACTTCACTGCCTGGCGAACCTCCATCGTCGCTCCCCGCATCATCTTCGTCAGTCCGGCGACATCGACAAACCTCGGCCTCGACCTGTGTCTGAACCAGGCAGAACTCGACGCCGAACGCCTGCGCACGCTCGACAAGATCTTTCCGATCCTGCCACCGAAGCACGAAGCCTACGATTCGGCACAACGCTACTTCGAGCAGTTCGACTGGTTCTTCCCCGTCATCCACCGCGAGACGTTCTTTGCCGAACTCGAGCGGTTTTGGCAGATGTACGAGGCGGGAAGGCGACACGAAGTCGATCCGGCGTGGCTCGCGCTCTACACCATCGTCCTCGCGCTCTCGTGCGACGAGTCGATGGCCATGACGGTCGTCAGCTCACCCGGCGAGAAGGGAGACTGGAAGTCGCAGGGCGCGTCGTACCATGCGGCGTCGCAGAAGCTGCTCATGCTGGCGGATGCATTCGGTCGTCCACAAGTCCGCGCAATCCAGTGCGTTGCGCTTCCTCCCTTTTCCCGCGCGCTCGCTGACGCAGCTTCTTCCGGCAGGGTGACCATCCTCTTCGCTTGCGTGCGTTCAATCTTACACTATGTATCGCTTCTGATACTGACGCTCGCGTTTCTTACGCAGTGGACGATGGTGTCGGCGTACGGAGGCGAGTTCGGCCGCTTCTCGTCCTGGCTCGCCGCGGCAATTCGAACAGGCCAAGTAAGGGCTGTACCTTCATGCTCAGACGTTACCGCGCTCAATTGTTCACATCCGCGCAGCGACTCGGTCTCCATCAGCTCGGAAGCGACCCCGAAGTCATGCCGCCTGACGACCCCGCCTGGCCGCCTGGCAAGAACTCGTTCAAGCGCGAGTCGGCGTTGCGGTTGTGGGGTCATCTGCGGTTTTTCGACTACCTCGCTGCGTGCGTCGGAACCCTTTTCAGGCATCCAGGGTGAATCGAGCTGACCTTCCTTGGGTGCTGGCAGTTCGGCTCGCTTCAAGGCTTACGTACGAGATAGCTGCTCCTCTCCGGACTTCAACAAGCTGACCCCGCTACCTGTAGGCCATTAACCCGACACATACGAACACAGCTTTCTTGTCCAACTTGAACTGGAGCGACCTGTCGATGGACGACTGGAGGGTCACGCCGGCGCCCAACAATATCCTGACCGTGCGCCTTCCTCGTCTACCACTCCGGGACCACAAGCTGACACCTCATGCACGACAGGACGCCTCGCTTGACCGTCAGAAAGCAGCGATGGCGATGATGTGCGTGCCTCACCCGGCCTTGCAATACCTGCACTAATGCGCTTGCTCACAGCAACCGCAAGACGTTCGACCTGCTCATCGCCGACGAGAACGGCTTCAACTATGGCACGATCCTCGAAATCGACAAGGAGTACCGCGAATTGATGGCGAACCTCCCGGACGTCTTCCAGCACGAGTACGTGTCCCTCGAGACGAAGGACCCGATCATTCGGGCGAAGCGCTACATCGTCTTACAGGGAACGAACGTGAGTCGCCTTCCGCACAGACGATTGACGAGCGCCGAGCTTACCGCTTGTCGCGTTTGACCGCAGAACCGCCTCGTTCGCCTGCACCGCCCGTTCCTCGTCAAGGGCTGGGAGCCGAACTCGAAGTTCGCGTACAGGTGCGGCTCTCTTGGATCAGCTTGAGCCAGCACGAGCCGGTCTGACGCCCTTTCCGCGCAGCACGGACGCTTGCATCCGCGCCGCCAAGATCGTCTTGATCAGCCACCACAACAATATCAATATCAACCGCAACTTGCGCATGATGTACTCGGTTCGTCGTCGACGGTAGCCTCGCTAGGCCGTAAGCTGACATGCGTCTCTCGCACAGCACTCGTTGACCGCTGCGACCGTTCTCGCCGCCGACCTCTACCAGTGCGTGATCCTCTGCTCTAGTTGGAGTGACTAGGCTGAACTCGCCAACTCTGTACAGTGCCATCGACGAAGGCTGCACCGACGCCGAGCTTGAGAGCAAGAAGTGCGTTTCTCGAGTTGACCCTCCTCCCCTCATCTCGCTAATCACCATGTGCTGGACAGGGAGGTGCTCGCGATGAGTCTTGAGATCTTCAGCGAGGACATCGAGAAGAAGGTCGCGTCACACCATCTGCGGAACATCATCTCGTCTGCTCGCAAGGTCCTGAGGTGAGCCGCACTGGCCAACGTCTCGCAGAACCCGTCGCTGACACTTCAGTTCTCAGCGGCTTGCTGTTCGAGCAGGAGAAGCGCCGCGCCCGTCGCCTTGCGAGGATGATGTCGGGCGACAGCAGCTCCGCCGAGCGCTCCTTCGCCGAGGTGCGTTGACTCGTCTCCTGTGCGTTTACCCCGCGCTCACATACGCTCTCTCGCAGATCTTGCAAGCTCTCGCGCGCGAGCTCGACACGGAGCAAGTTGCCACTTCTTCCGCCGCACCAGCCGGCACCGTCCCCGTCCTCCCCTTGTCGACCACCTCGACGCCCGTCAGCCTCCCGTCCGTCAACTCCGGTGACGCCGCTCGTGTCGCGACGCCCAACCTCTTCAACACGCAATTGAAGCCGGACGAGGCGCTCTCACGCAACACCTACGGCGACGCGCTCAGCGGGTCGTTCTCGTCGAACCTGCTGCAGGACATGGGCCTCATCAACCTTGGTGGGCAGACGTGGGACTACTGGTCGCAAGGCGTCGTCTCGACGGGTGCAGGGTCAGCAGCGGCGCCCGCTTTCAGCTTCGACCCTCAGATTTTCGGCGCATCGCTGACGCCTGGCGCATCGGAGTCGACGGAGCAAACGACGCAGGCATTGCTGCAGCAGCTTGTCGGCGGCTGGTGAGGCGGAGACGCACGTAACGACTGCTTGAGTAGACTCGATCCCTTTGTTCCTTCGTTCTGTTGTTCTTTCGTACGTGTTGTCTGGCTCTCCATACCCCACTCGTGCTAAGTCTCGCCACTCCGGTACAGTGTAGCAATTGACACGTAGGTACAGAAAACTTGCTGTGCGAAGCCGTTGGGTCAGACCCAGAGTCAGCAGGTTCTGCCGAACCGATAGAGAGAGGCTCGATGCACCTCAATCACCCGCTCATCAGGCCCGCGGTGGCAAGGGAGGCGGAGGCGGCGGCGTGCGCCTCCTCGCCGTTGTCGCGGCGGCCGAACCTCGCAGGTCCTTCAACTCGACGTCTCCCGACCTGGACACTTTTCCCTTGCCCTTCCTTCTGAGCAACTTGCCGACGCTACTCGCCTCGAGCTTGTCGATGACCTTCTCCGCCACCGCGTCCATCTTCGACTCGCGCGAGAAGCGTTTCGCACGCCTGCGCTCCTCAGGACTCGCGTCCGGCCCGACTGCACCGACTCGATCCGCCTCTGTAGGTGGACGTACGCCCAGTACCCATCGACGGTACGCCTTCTCGCCGACCAGAGCGGCGACAAGAACGAGGAGGAAGAGGAGGGCCGCGAGGAGAACGAAGGCGAGCGATTTCGCGAGGGCGCGTGACGACTCGATGAGAGGTCGCAAGAACGTGGGCAGGAAGAAGTAGGCGGGCAAGAGGAAGACGGAGAGGAAGAGGGTCGCGAGGATTGCGTCGTGAAGAAGCGACGCCATGGCTGCACGAAGCGAGGCTTGTCAGTCTTGTGCGGTCGCGCCCAAGCAGTAGGCAGCTCTAGCGTTCTGCAAAGCGAGGCGGCGTACCTTTTGAAGCCCTCCTTGGTCTGCACGAAGCGGTGCACTTGCCGAGGACCAACGAGGTGGAGCAAGCGGATGGGAGGTGTTTAGCAGTTGTGGGGACGACGTACACAGCTTAATGCGTCGAGATGGGTCGTTGTAGCTGCACTCAGTGTGCGGGAGGGGAGGTAGCGAAGGGGAAGAAGCGAAACCCCCTCCTCACGGACGTAATGCCGACGTGTGCTCGCAAAAACCGACGCAATGCAAGCTGCGAGAGTGTCACAAGTGCGATATGCGAATTGCAGAGTCGGTGCAGAGAGCGGTCGAACGAACGAAGACCGACAAAAAGTCTAGGGGTATACACAGGGGAGAGCGAGGGAGAATGTGGTCGACAGGGTATAGGGAGAGATAAGATCTGCATATCGTCGTCGGTATGGAGCGGAAGATCGAGAGGAGACGAGCCGGCAGGCTTGCAAGGTCGGAAGTCGCCTGTAACCCTCTCACGGCGTCGCGCTTCATCCGTCCCTTCGTGCTGCGCGCCGCTCTAGGCGATGATGCAGTCGTCCTTTTTCGCCTTCTGCGTCGCGATGCCCTGCGGGAAAGCATGCGAAGTGAGCAAAGGACCGTCATCACCGCTCGCAAGGGGGCGCACCATCTCGGCGAAAGTAGCGGGCTTGTGCTTGTCCGGCGCAGCTTGAACCTGGATACCTTGCGGTCGACCTTGCTGCTGCTGCTGCTGTTGCTGAGGCGGCGGCCGCATCGGCTGCTGGTGCTGCTGCTGCGGAGTAGGTCGCTGACTCGGCGGGGCATCCGAAAGCTGGTATCCTTGACGTCCAGATGGCGAAGGCGAAGGGTAACGACCGGGGGTTGGACGCATCGGGTTCATTGGGTTCGGTGTGCCCGGCGGAGGAGGACCCATCCGTGCCGCCTCCTCAACCTGACGCATCGTGTGGTTCCGTCGAAGGCTTTGCGACGGGTACGACGCGCCTGGCTGACCACTCGGAGGTCGCATGCCGTGCTGGTACTGCGCCTGTGCTAGCGGGACGTTGACGGGCGGAGGCACGTGGCCGCCTGGACCGGGACCGAGGTTGGCGCCTGAGAGCGATGCGGCAAGCTTCGAGGAGGCGAGGCGCTCGCGCTGTTCGTCCGAGCGAATCCTGGCGGCGGTGCGCTTGCGAATGAGCTTCGTCTCGACGTTGGCGTCGTGGTCGTTGCGGTTGAGCGTCTCCGGGTTCGAGAGCTGCAACGCCTCGAGGCGCTTCTTGGCATCGTCGTTGCCGTGGCCAGCGGCCTGGAGAAGGGGGCTGGTCAACAAAGGCTGCAGAAGATGCGCGACGGGCTGAGAGCTCACCCGGCTGTACCACCGCTTCGCTTTCTCGATGTCGACTCCACCCGACAACCCGACCTCGGCGAAGTAGCCGAGCGCAAACTCGGCCGCAGGAAGCTGTCGAGCCGCCGCCTTCTCCGCGAACGTCAAGGCGAGCGCCTCGTTCTTCTCGAAGTTGCCTTCGGAGCCGCAGAGGTACCACTTTGACAGAGCTGCACGCAAAGGACGGTTCAGTCGAGCTCGGCGGTGAGCGGCGAGAGCTGAGCGCACCCATGTCGGCCTCGACCTCGCCATTTTGCGAAGCTGCGGTGAGCCAGGTCAGTCAACGCCCTACAGCGCACGGCGCGAGACTCACCGAGCGCGTAGTACTGCACAGACAGTAGCGGGTCGAACAAGCATCCGAGTGTCGCATACTCGTAAGCGTAGCCCTGCGAAAGCGAGTCGTCAGCAAGTGCGGACGGGAGCTGCTCTCGAGGACACGCACCATCTTGTACTGCGCCGGACCGAAGCAAAGGTACGCCGACCGCTCGACTCGCCATTTCGCCTCGTCAATGTCAATCGGGATGAGCGACTTGTTGAGCTGGACGGAGGGCGCGTCAAACTCGCCGCAGAGGAGCATGCCAAGGATGTAAGGGGCTGCGAGCGAAGGAGCATGAGCAGAGACCGGCTAGAGGTCAAGAAGGGAACGGGACGC
The DNA here is from genome assembly GCF_000320785.1 of Rhodotorula toruloides NP11. NCBI lineage: Eukaryota > Fungi > Basidiomycota > Microbotryomycetes > Sporidiobolales > Sporidiobolaceae > Rhodotorula > Rhodotorula toruloides. The sequence continues at coordinate 33,188 of NW_015622997.1, read as the reverse complement.
ACGCTGAGGGGTGTCCAGGTCTGCCGAGTCCGCCGCCCGCCTCAATAGCCCGAGCGCCTTGGGCACGTCCGCCGTGACGCCGATCTGGCCCAGCAGGTACGCCATGGCAAGTCTGTACGTGCTGCCGCAGCAGCCCTTCTCGACGCCCTTCTCGTATGCGCCGACAGCCCGCCGAATATCGCCGTAGTCCTCGTACGCTCGGCCGATGCGGAACCAGGCCTTGACGTAGCCGGCATTCGCGGCGGCTTCAAAGTCGCGGAAGGAGGATTTGGCGTCCTTCGAGCGGTAGGAAGGGAACGAGCCGGAGGAGGAGAGCTCGCCGCGAAGATAAAGGGCGAGCGGGACGGGGTTGGGCGATGAGGCAGAGGCGAGGATGTGGTTGAGGGCTTCGTCCGTCCAGCGAACGAGAGTCGGGTCGGTGATCCGCGAAGACTCGCCAGCAGACGACTGATGCCGCTCAATAAACTTGAGGACCTGCTTGGCCCAGGCAACCTTCTTCTGCATGTCGCCTCCGCCTGCGTGCGCCGTTTCCCGCATTGACGCAAGCAGCTTTTGCTGTGTGCGAAACGCCGTGAGTACTCAGCTGCGGCGAGGATGCGAGACCGACGGCTCACGTCCGGCTGCGTGACGGCAAGCTTGTGCGGCGGGCCGTCTTCCGGGTTGGCGTAGTAGTTTGGACGACCTCCTGGACCGCCCGTCACGTATCCTCCAAGCGCAGGCGTCGCGCTCCCCAAGCTCATCGCGTCCATACCGCTCTGCAGCGCAGCAAAGTCGCCCGGCTGCATGCTCGCGACTCGCGGAGGGCGGGAGACGAAGCCGCTCGCGGGCTGGCCGCCACCGAGCATGGGAGAAGGCGTTGCGGAGAGGTAGCCGGGCTGTGGCATCGTAAAAGGGAGAGGAGGAGGAGGCATAGGCGGTTGAGGCTGGTAGTAGGCGTTGCTGGCGGGCGGATAGGCGGAGGGGACGCCGGCGGCGTACGAGGCGGGACGGGCGTGCATCGTGCTCGGCGGAGGAGGGCCGTACCCGCCTGATACTGCACTCCCGCCGACGGAATAGCTCGCTGGCCGTGCGAGGTGGGAGCCTCCTGCTCCTGCTCCGAGGTAACTCGCTCCTCCTCCGTACGGTCCAGGTGCGCCATACATTCCCGCTCCAGGCTGGTGCGGCGGAGGCGGAGGCGGCATGTTGGGTTGCAAAGCGCTGACGGCAGGCGGAGGTGCAGGTGAGGCAGTCGATCCTCGTCCCCACGCGTCTGCAGTTGCTGTGAGGTTCTCGCTCGGGATCTGGGACGGCGGTGGCTGTGGACGCGGTGCGGTCAAGGGCGACGGCTGGTCGTACGGCGCGGAGATGGGTTGAGGGAGCCCTGTTCGAGGTTGGTGACGCCGATTTCAAGTTGAGAGACGAGTCCGCCCGTGTCAGCGCAGTCTGGCGGTTCCGTAAGAGTGCCGGGGTGCTCACCGTTCATGTCCCAGCGGATCTAGCCAGACGGAAAGGCCGCACAGTCAGACGCCCCGTGCGAGAAGACGAAATGGGCGAGCGAGAGCTGATGAAGAGCCAGCGACGCGAGGCGAGCGAGCAGCGACCAGTGGATCCCGTTCAGCGGTGTCTGTGAGCCTCTCCAGCCACTCGAGCACCGTCGTCGTCGCCGTGAGCGAGTGAGGCGCGAGACGAAGCTGCGCGAGGAGTGTCCGCGGACCTCGCTCTTCCTGGAGGGCGGTGCAAACGACTCGTAACATTCTCTCCCTCTGCTGGCGAGCGACGAGGACACCGTGATGACCGTAAGTCCAAGTCGATTTGCCCGAGAAGCCGCGCGCTACTCGTCCGTGTCCATCCTGTCCTCGTCCGACTCCGCCGCCTTGCGCCCTCGCCTCCGACTCGCCTCCCCGCTCTTCAATGCCGTCGTGCTAATCTCCTTCGTCTCACTCTCCGTCCCCGCCGACTCTACCCGTCCTTCCGTTGGCGAGTCGTCCTCCTCGCGCTCCTCGACCGCCCTGCTTCCTCCCTCAGCACTCCCGCTCGACGCCACGCTCAACGGCCTTGCGTCCGCGCCGAACGTCGCACTGAGAGGCGAAGGTGCAAACTCGGAGTGGACGCGGCGATGGCGCGCTTGGTCGTTTGTCGTGAGCGAGGGGTTCGAGGCTGAGGATGGATCGCGCCGAGGTGGGTTGAAGTAGCCGCATCGGGGACAGCGGTACTCTGCGAGTGTAACAAGCGTCAGTACTGTGTGGGCCAGCGCTGTACAGAGCGAGGCACAACTCCGACTTACGAACAAAGTCGAACTCTTCCTTCGGGCAGAGACCGTTGTGCGAATAGCACCGCGCGCAGATCAGCGCATACTTGTTGAACGGATTCGCCTCCTCAGGCGAGACGCCGAGCAGCGCGTCGGCGACCTTGTCCATCAGCGAGCGGGTGTGAGGGGTGGGAGGCGGCATAGGAGGGAACGCCATGTGTGCCTGCGACTGTGCGGCGGCGGAGGCGGCCATTACGGGAGTTGCAGGGGTGCCAGGTTGGTCGGGACGCTGCTGTTGAGGCGTCGCGAAGCCGGGAGGAACGCCTGGACGAGCGGGTGTCGCGGGAGAACCGGGGAAAGGGACTTGTTGAGGTGTCGCCCTTGCGCCAGGTTTCGCGGTCTGTTTCGCAGGAGTAGAAGGCGCTGAGCCTGCTCCGCCGGGCTGCAAGGAGTGAACGTCGATGCTTCAGTGGTGCAACTTGCGAGAAGCGGAACTCTGTGCGCACCCCCTTCTTCAGCGCCTCGTCGTACTTTTCCAGCAAGTCCCGCGTCATGTAGTAGCCCGTCTTCTTCTTGATCTCCTCGACTTTGTCCTGCTTCTGCTTGACGAGCGTCTTCAAGGTCGCCTCTGCGAAAAAAAGCCTGTGGGGGATGGAACGTAGTAGGTACAGCGAACTCGCGCACCCTCTTTCTCCTGCTTGCGGTGAAAGTACCATCGCGATACCCGTCGTGTGCAGATGATGCTGTGAAGGCAAACGCCGTCAGTCTGGCTCCGCTTCGACAGCCTGGCGGGAACTCACGCGACCGGTCCACCGATAACAGGTGCCCCTCTCGCGGCCCTAGTCGGCCAGTCCTCCTCTCCACTCACTCCCACGATCCCAAAGTACCACAGCACAGCATACAGCACCCACAGCCCGAGCCCGTACGTGATGAAGAGTGCATTTGCCCGACGTTCACGCAGGCGGATCTGCTGCAGCCGGGCCTGGCGCGCGGCAATCTGGCCTTGAAGCTTGGAGAGGTAGGAGTCGTAGTCGGGCTCGCGTGGCTGTTCATAGGGCGTACAGAGGCGTGCCGAGGTGAGGAGGGGCGGTGTAAGTGATGTCAGGTCAGCCAGCGGGACGAGCAGGGGACGGGGAGAATTGCGTGCGCACTCGGCTGAGCAGAGCACCCATAGCCACAGCCTGAGCCGGTTGGAAGCCCGTCAAGAGCAAGTGAAACCGAAGGAAGCGATGTGGTCCTCGTCGAAGAGTTGAGCGACCTCTTGACCACGAACCGCTCCCTCGCTGCTCGCCAGAACCCTTGTTGCGGGTCCAGAATTGCCACTGGAGTCCCTCGGGCCAGTCCCCCACTCTCCTCGTTTCTCTGGCCCACTTTGCTCGCTTCGCGCAGATCTTTCCGGTCATTCTGCGGTGGAACGGCTTCGCGGGCTGGTACTGTTGCGGAACGGAGCTGGAACGGGGAAAAAGAGGCCACACGGGCTGAACGCATCGGAAAGGAGCTTGACGGTCATGAAACCAGGACGACAGCTTCCCTTGCAAACGCTTCGCCTCGTTCTGCTGACCTGACAGCCTCGACAGGTTTCTCAAGTCGCCGATGGATATCGTCTCGTAGCGCACCCGAGCGGCAGCCCCTCACGGCCGCCTCCGCTGTCATCGCCGGCCTTTCTTCGCCTTTTCCTTCCCTCCCGTCCCTTCGCTCCTCCCACCTCCAACGGCGCCTTCCAGCAGCGCTTCGTCTGCATAAGACGAAGACTATACTCAGCTTGCTACCACTTTCCGCCCGGTGAAACCCTGCGCCCGCTCTCGACCGTAGCCGCCCGAACAAACGACGACTTCGACACGCACCTATCGTTCGCCTGGCCCGCACAAAGTACCACCGCGTCGCGAGCTTCAACACCGCCATTCTGGTCGACGAGAACGGGCCGTCAGCCATCGGCGAATCGGAGGAACTCGTCTCGCAAGCTCCTCGACTTACGCCGCTCCTGCCCAGACGAAGACTCGCGCACCGCCAGCCTCGTCGCCAGTCCGTCCCTTTCCTCGGCTGCTCGGCTGCGGCCGCCCAGCGTATTCCTGCCACGCCCAAGCCGCCAGCAGGAGGACCAGGCTGATCCGCACAAGCCAGGTGTTCGTCCGCCGCTCGTCCGCTCCGATCGCCTCGAGTGCTCGCTGCAGGTCTCTTCGGGATGTCGTCGGCGTTGTTGCCATGCGTGCGCAAGTAGTGATGCAGACATCAACGTGGCTCGACGCGAGGTCAAACTGATCTCGTTCGCAACTCGTCCGTTCTTGGTTCCTCTTCGCCTTCTTTTCCGCCTTCCTCGCTGACTTTGCGTTTTCGCAGGCTGAACTGTTGCTATTGCCACCGTCTGCTGCCTCTCCCGCCCCTCGACGCACGCCCACGCTGCCTCCGCCCGCTCACGGCCCTGCGGCCAGCTCGAGTTTCCCCGCTCACCCGATGCCATCTCTTCTGACGCGTTGCACAGTTCGCGCGAGTGGGACGGCTCTCGATAGAGCAGCCGGGACGAGCGCGGCGATCTCGTTCGCTCGGACGGCGGAACGGGGGTTCGCCCTCTTCCCCTCCCTCTCGCGCTTCCTTTTCGCTTTCTGCTGCCGCCCGAGCTGCTCCTGTCGACTGCACGCCGATCATGTCGCCCGACGCCAGCTTCGAGACACCCTCGACCGGCTCTGCCGCCTCTTCCTCTACCTCGTCGTCCAGCCGGCCCAGCAACATCATTCTCTGGGTTCATCCTCGTTCGACTTCGACGGCCTTCGAGTGCATGCTGCTCGCCCGTCCGGACGAGTTCGAAGTCCTGCACGAGCCGATGGGAGAGACGTGGTACTACTCGAAGGAGCGGGTTAGCAAGCGGTTTGACGACAAGATTTGCGATGAGAGTGGGCATGGCGAGCTTTCGTATGCGAAGGTGCGTTGTTCGTTCCGAATGACCCGGGCGTGGTTGATCCCGGTCACCCGCAGGCTTGGGCCGAAGTCGCGAAACCTCACCCGACCATGCGGAAGTTCTCCAAAGGTTAGCTTCGCGCTCTCCTGCACTCTTATGCGACGATGCGTCGAACGAGGACGCTGCACAGCAGGTGGCAGTGTCGAAGCTTCTCGCTGACCTTCGCACCTCACGCCCGCAGACATGGCGCAATATCTGATCGACACCTCTTCTCCCAACGGGACCGTCGCCGCATCATTCAATGGCGCCGAGACGACGCCGAACAATCCTACCCTCATCCCGACATCCGAACTCCTCCAGCCTCACATCTCGCACACCTTCTTGATCCGCCATCCGAACAAGGCCGTTCCCTCCTACGCACGCCTCTGCTACCCCGGCGCACCGACTGGCTTCGACTACTTTGACCCGTCCGAAATGGGCTACAAGGAGCTGCGGATGCTGTTCGACTTCATCCGCGAGGAAACGGGCAAGACGCCTCTTCTCGTTGAGAGCGAGGAGCTGTTGAAGGCGCCGTCCAAGGTTGTCAAGGCGTGGTGCGACCACGTCGGCATCGAGTTCAAGCAGGAGATGCTCGAGTGGGACGATGCGCCGGAGACGCGGACCCACTTGTGCGTTCTGCGCCCTTCTTTCGCCATTATCCCGGCCTCTCGTGGCGCCTTACTGACATGTCCACGATGCACCTCGCAGCGAGAAGTGGAAGGGCTTCCACGACGATGCGGCGAAGAGCAAGGGCATCGGCCAGACAACTCCGGACGCCAAGGCGAGCGACACGCCTGCCGCGCCAAAGAAGGAGACGACGCTCTCGCCCGAGCTGCAAAAGGCCGCCGACGACTGCATGGAGGACTACGAGTACCTGCGGTCTTTCGCCAAGAAGGAGTACTGAGCGGGCGACGTTGAGGAGCGTTGACTTCCGGCGCCTCGCCCTTACACATCTGTACACATGCATACCTGCCGCCGCAAAAACATCATCCGTCATACCCTGTAACGTATCTCATTGGGCGTCCGCCGCAATCCAGCTATTTGACCTCGTCTCTCGTAGTGCTCGTCTCACCGAGAGACTTGTGAGCGTGCGCTCTCAGTGCACTCGCTCTCCATCTACCACGACCGCTCGTCTACGCTGCCCACTTCCATCCCCTACCGAGCACCGCAAACACGAGAGCGCCCGCCAACCCCAGCATCCACGCCGGTACCAGCGGCGCAACCCATACTCGCCATCCGAGCACCCAGAAGTTGCTTAGCGGCAGATCCTCTCCCTCGACACCCGTCCGAACAACCTTTGTAGGCGTCCCGTCCCCCTTCCTCGGTCCGTTCAGCCGCTCGACCCGTCTCTTCTCCTTCATTCGCGCCAGCGCAATCTGCCGCAGCAACATGGTGTGATAGAAGACGTCCAAGCCTGGACCGGCAACTGCGAGCCAGCCGAAGAGGAACCGGATCCACCGGACGCCAGCGAGCGAGTCGTACGACGGTGGTCGCGCCATGTCGCCTGGGACCGTCTTTCGCAGGAGCTTGTGTGGTAGGAAGGGATCTGCGGCCGCGGGACGACCGAGACCGACGAGGTCTGCTGCAGGCGGTGACTTGGTCGAGGAGGAGAGGGCGCGAGCGATGCCGGCTCGAGAGCGGAGACCGCCGGTAAGGAGGACGAGAGGAGCTGGCGAAGGAAGAGAGGAGGGTGGCAGGGTCGAAAGAAGCCATCGGGCGCGGTGGGCGAAAGCGTCGAAGAAGGCTTCTCGGAGGAGGGTCGAGGGTCGAAGGGAGACGTCGGGATTCATGAATTCTGCGGCGACGAGCGTCAGTGGTCTGTGAGCGTTAACAGAGACCCGTGCTGCACACCTGGGTTCTCATAGGTACCGCCGCTGATCTCGATAAAGTCTATCCCGCCATGTTCTGCGATCCACTTGATGTTGTCTAGCGCGTCTTGTTCCTGCGGCACAAAGCGTTAGTAGCGGTTGAAGCGAGAATTGACGAGGTTTCGTACTGTCAAGCCGCCTTTCTGCTCGTTGGAGAATTGTCAGCACGCGCATCTCGGAGAACAAGGTGGTCTGAGACGCACGATAAAGTCTGAACAATTCAGCTTGACACCGACACAGAAGCCGCGCTTCTGTGGTAGCTCCGCTCGTATCGCATCAACGATGCGGAAGAGGAGGGTGAGCCGCTTACGAGCCGTTCCTCCATACGCATCTGTCCGCAAGTTGGCCTTCGAAGGTCGACGATCAGCTGGGCCGAGCCATTCGAACTGGAGGACTGGTGCGCACCTTCGGACTCATAACCTGCGCGAGCAGGTACCCGTGACTCGCATGCAGCTCGACACCGTCCCAGCCCGTCTCCTTCGCCAGTCGCGCTCCCGCAACAAACTGCTCGACCACCTCATCAAAGTCCGTCGCCGTCATCTCCTCCGGCGTACCCCAGACTAGCCGTCCAACAGCGTAGCCGAGGATGTTTGGCCCGACAGCCATCGGTACGGCGGAAGGAGCGAGAGAGGGTTGCGAAGCTGGTCGGCCGCAGAACAACCGCATCGATTGCCGACCCGGATGATTCAGCTGCATGATCGCGAGGGGTCGAGGAGCGTCGGAGAGTGGTCGCATCGACTGTGCCCAGCGGGAGAAAGCGGCAGAGGTCGAAGGGGACGGCGAGGAGGGAACGTAGATGTCGAGCGGTGTTCCGAGGTGCTTCGGCGAGACCTGGACGTTGCCTGTGAGCTTGCGAGTATTAGTCCTGTCGTCCGCAATCCCTCTGCGAGAGTGGCAGCGCACCTGAGATGAGCATGCCGTAACCTCCTTCAGCCCAGATCTCGTACAGTGCCTCGTCCAGCTCGCTAGGCAGTCCGTCGCCGTTCGAGAGCATCTCCTCCATTGCTGCCTGGCATGGTAGCGCGTTGTCAATCCCGCCAACGGTGTGAACACTCGCGAAGTGGGGGCTGACCTTGACAAGGCGGTTCGAGAGAGTCAGGCCGCACGGCAGCTGTGCCGGCTGGGCGATGGCCGCTATGTGTTCCAAATCTAGCTTGGACGGCATTCTAGCGAGCAGAGAGCGAACAGCGAGGAGAAGTGAACGGTCGTAGCGAAACCCTGGCACGGCTACGAAAGACGACGGCCAGCAACCGTGGCAGCGTTTGCTGCGCGTCTTCTGTCTAGCAAGCAAGCTCGTGCACGCTCTGGAGTCGAAGGAAGGACAGGCAGGGAGGGTGGGTCAACCCGTCTATGCACGACAGAATCCCTTTTCTACAGGTGAACGCGGACGCCCTGCCTCTCCGCAACCTTGATCGCGTCCGCAACGACACCCATGGCAGTGACGTCTGCGCCGGCGCCGGCGCCCTGGACGATGAGAGGGCGCTGCGAGTAGCGCTTCGTGTGGAAAGCGACGATGTTGTCCGAGCCCGAGAGCGCGGACGCGAAGGGGTGGGCGGCGGGATACCTGCGAAAGGCGAAACGATCAGCACAGGAGAGCGAAGAGAGAGGAAGGGGGCACACTTCTCGAGACCGCACTTGACGACACCCGATGCACGGTCAATCACTCCAACGTAGCGAAGCACCTTGCCCTCCGCCTCAGCCTCCGAGCGAAGCTTGTCAAATTCGGCATCGTGCTCAGGAAGCTTCTGGACGAACTCCTCGCCCGAAGCGATGTTGGCGAGCGCAGAGGGAATGAGAGTCTCGGTCGAGAGGGAGGCGTAGCCTTCGGGGAGGTCGGGGAGGGCGGCGAGGGAAGAGGGATTGATCGAGAGGAGGCGAGAAAGGATGGTGAGCTTGCGAGCGACGTCAGAACCCGAGAGGTCGTCGGCAGGGTGCGGCTCCTGTGACAGAAAGGGAGGTCAGTCGCGCGTTTCCCGCTGCGAGGTTCCGACGCACGGTGTAGCCGTTCTCCTTCGCAATCTTGACAATCTCGCTGAACTTGGGACCCGCCGATCCACCCGACGCCGGCTTGGAGAACTCGTTGAAGATGTATGACATGGTGCCGGAGAAGACGCCCTCAATCTTGGTGACCTCGTCACCAGTCTTGAGGAGGTCTCGCAGGGTCGAGATGATAGGCAAGCCGGCGCCGACGGTCGCCTCGAGGTAGACAAGGCCTGCGTTCGGTGCGGACTGCGCCTCGACAATCTGCTTGAAGAGGTCGGCGGACGAGGAGAAGCCCTTCTTGTTGGGGGTGACGACGGACAAGCCGGACGCAATGGTGGTAGGGTACAGCTCGGTGACGGAGAGGTCGGAGGTGCAGTCGATCAGGATGGTGTGCTGCTTCGAGTGACGAGCGTCGGCAGCGAGCTTCTTGACGAGCTCTGTCGGGTTGGCGGCGACATAGCTCGCGGCCGGGTGGGCCGAGGACGAAGGCAAAGGTCCAGACGAAGGCGGGAGGAGGGACAAGAGGGTCTGGCCGTCGAGAGAGGGAGCGGCGGGGTTAAGGTGGAGCGTATGGCGCGAGTTGGTGAGCGAGATGATCTTGAACAACGGCGAGAGGGCGGGCGAAGTGAGCTGGTGCACGACCTGCTTGCCGACGAGGCCCACGCCGACGATGGCAACAGCGCAGGATGTCACTGCGGACGAAGAGACGACGAGACGGGTTGCGGTGGTGATGAGGCGAGGCAGGGGGTTGGGAGGGTCAGCGGGCGAAAGGGGCGGCTTCAAGGTGCTCAATGAACCATGTACGCACTTTCTTGGGGTGTCTGAGCGGATCTGAGAGGAGGAGGAGAGTGGGAGAGGTGGAAGAAGCGGGACGGGTCGATTTGCGAGGGGAGGACGAGACGACTGGCTCTTCGGCGAGACGACAGCTTGAGAACGGTCGAGGAGCGATCTCACAGCTCACTGGGAGAACAACACGCAGGAAGGCGGCAGGTAGAGGGGAACGAAATGCGCTAGAGTTACAGAACAAGGATGCACGCCTTCCCGCCCAACAATCCAGAGCCGTCTACTCGCTCTTGATGCCCTTGAAGTGCTCGCCCAACTGCAGGTAGTAGTGCCCATCGAAGCCGTTCGGGCCGAACAGTCCTTGTCGCTTGCTCGCGAACGTCGGCTTGGAATTCGCCATGGGCCACCCGCTGTCGTTCTTGAAGTCGAACCTGACGTTCGCCGCTACGTAAGGCTTGAGGTCCGTCTCGTTGAGGCCTTCGGGTACGACGAACCGCCTCATTCGCTCGGGCATCATGATGTACGGCGCCTTGCCGACAGCGTGTCGTCCTGTTCGCTTCGATCCGAGACCAGGGTGCGAACCGGTACCTGTGAGTAAACGAGAAATGTCAGCAGGAGATCTCAGCGGAGCCCGTCACCCTCAACAGCCTGACTAGACTGCCGAGGGATGTAGCGGTCACGAACTCACCCTTGTAGTAGTTCTTGTTGCCCTGCTTGCTCGTCAAGGGAGCCCTGGACGCCTTGCTCAGCAGCTGGAGAGTCGCGCGCATGGCCGGAGAGGGGTGTGAAGGGTGTCGAGGACGGGAAGTCGAGGAGGAGAAGGGGAAGGTGTCGTCTCAAGCGGAGGCGGCGAGAGCGTGTCTGTAGCGCAGAAAGTCCTCTGTCAGTCTTTCTGCGGCAACGCAGGCCTTGCCAGCCCGCTGCAGCGCTGTGTACAGCAACGCACCTTTTGAAGCGATGGAGAGGTGCGACCACAAGGCCTATTGAAACGGGATTGGGACTGTTGACCTCGCTGGAGGCTGTTCTAGCTGTCTGTGATGTCGTACACGCAGCAAGTGCGGTGGCAGGAGTGGTCGAGGTGCGAGGTGAGCCTGTCGTCGGCGAGCTCCCCTGCTCTCGCTCGCCCACCACTTGCACAGCGCTCTGCTCGGGGCGGACACGCTCGTATACCCGCTAGATCGATTCGCAGCGTCCGATAACCCGGTCCAGCCCGCTCGAAGCACCCGCGTCGCTGCTCTCCTCGCTCGACACGTCCCCCTCCCCCCGCTTGCCTCATGTCGGGTCCGCGTGCGTTCGACTTTGAGGAGGTCGAGGACCGCGACGGCGTCAGGCTCTCGTGGAACGTCTGGGCCGGAAGCAGGATCGAGGCGACCAGGACCGTCGTGCCCATCGGAGCGGTGCGTTCACTCTCGCTCTCTCCGCTGGGTCCTGTTGTCGTGGACTGACTGGGTTGCAATCGCACGCGCACAGCTGTACACTCCGCTGAAGGACCGTCCCGACCTGCCGCCCGTCTTGTACGAACCCGTCACCTGCAAGGCTCCCTGCCGAGCCATCCTCAACCCGTACTGCCAGATCGACGTCCGCGGTAAGCTGTGGATCTGCCCCTTCTGTCTTCAGCGCAACGCCTTCCCTCCCCACTACAAGGACATCTCGAACAACAACCTCCCCGCCGAACTCCTGCCCCAGTACACGACTATCGAATACACCCTCTCGCGCCCCGCCCAAATCCCGCCCATCTTCCTCCTTGTCGTCGACACCTGCCTCGAGGAGGATGACTTGAAGTCGCTCAAGGAGGCGCTCGTTGTCGCCATCAACGACATGCCGCCTCACGCGCTCGTCGGCCTCATCACCTACGGAACAATGGTTTGTCTACTTTCCTCACAATCTGCAAGTCCAGGCTGACGTTCTTCGCCATTCGCAGGCCCAAGTGCACGAGCTCGGCTATACCGAGTGCCCGAAGTCGTTCGTCTTCCGCGGCACGAAGGAGTACACGACCAAGTCGATCATGGAGATGCTCGGCCTCGCGCCTCCAACCCGCCAAGGCGGACCCGGCGGCCCTCCTCCCAACGCCCCTCCTCCTGCTCTCTCCGGCGCAGCCCGTTTCCTCCTCCCCGTCTCGCAAGTCGAGTACAGCCTCACGACCATCCTCGAGACGCTGCAAAAGGACGCATGGCCCGTTCCGTCCGACAAGCGTGCGCAGCGTTGCACCGGCGTCGCGATGAGCGTTGCAGTCGGCTTGCTCGAGACGACGTTCCCCAACACGGGCGCGAGGATCATGTTGTTCACCGGTGGACCGGCGACGGAGGGACCTGGAATGGTCGTTGGCGTCGAGCTGAGGGAGCCCATTCGCTCGCACCACGATATCGAGCGGGACAACGTCAAGTATTTCAAGCGGGCGACGAAGGTGCATTCCGAGGTCTTCCTCTCCACTCATCGCAGGCTAACCCGCCCACTCGGCCCAGTTTTACGAGGCGCTCGCACGACGCGCAGCACAGAACGGCCACGCCATCGACATCTTCATCGGCTGCCTCGACCAGGTCGGACTGCTCGAGATGAAGACGCTGTCGAACTTTACGAACGGCTTCATGGTCCTTGCGGATTCGTTCAGCATGCAGCTCTTCAAGGCGTCGCTGCGTCGAGTGTTTGCGAAGGACGACCAGGGGCACTTGCAGATGGGTTTCAATGCAACGTTCGATGTGCAGGTGCGTGCGCTGCTCTTCAGCTCGCTGCGCTCTTGCTCATCAGGACTCGCTCCTCCCCGCAGACCACGAAGGAGCTGAAAGTGTCGGGCTTGATCGGCCACGCCATCTCGGCGAACAAAAAGTCGGCTTGGGTCGGCGAGACGGAGATCGGTATCGGCCAGACGTCGGCGTGGAAGATCTGCTCGCTCACGCCGCGGACAGCCAACGCCGTCTACTTCGAAGTCGTCACCCCCGCCGGCCAACCTCTCGCACCCGGCGCCCGCGGCACGATCCAGTTCGTCACGCACTACCAGCACTCGTCCGGACAGTACCGTCTTCGCGTCACAACCATCGCGCGGAACTTTGCAGAGCCGGGCAACCCGGCCATCTCGGACAACTTTGACCAGGAGGCGGCAGCGGTGCTCATGGCCCGCATCGCGACGTACAAGGCCGAGATCGATGACAGCCCCGACGTCCTGCGCTGGCTCGACCGCATGCTCATCCGCCTCTGCCAGAAGTTCGCCGAGTACCGCAAGGACGACCCGTCGTCGTTCCGCCTCAACGAGAACTTTGTCATCTACCCGCAGTTCATGTTCCACCTGCGGCGAAGTCAGTTCTTGCAGGTCTTCAACAACTCGCCCGACGAGACGGCGTACTACCGGTGCGTTCGCGCCGTGTCCCTAAGCTACATTACCGGCGCTGACTCGCTCCTGCTCGCAGACACATCCTCAACTCGGAGGACGTCAACAACTCGCTCATCATGATCCAGCCGACGCTGATGAGCTACGCGCTCGAAGCCCAACCTGAAGCTGTCCTCCTCGACTCTATCTCGATTCAGCCCGACCGCATTCTCCTCCTCGACACCTTCTTCCACATCCTCATCTTCCACGGCGACACGATTGCGCAGTGGCGCAAGGCGGGTTACCAGGACCAGGACGGCTACGAGAACTTGCGAGACTTGCTCAAGCTGCCGCACGAGGACGCGCAGGTGCCTTACTTCCCATCGCTTTCCGAGCGATGCCAAGCTGACTCGCCCGCTTTCTGCAGGACCTCCTCGCCGACCGCTTCCCTCTGCCTCGATACGTCCAGACCGACCAGGGCGGCTCGCAAGCTCGTTTCCTGCTCTCCAAGCTCAACCCTTCGACGACGCACGCATCCGGCGGCCGTGAGTCGCGCTTGTCACCGGTTCTCGTGAGTAAGCCTGCTGACCCGCTTCGGGTTTTCCTCTCAATGCAGAGTACGGCCAGCCTCCTGTCGGCGCAGCCATCTTTACCGACGACGTCTCGCTGCAGGTCTTCATGTGAGTCGCCAGGTCTCGCTTCGATTTAACGGGCAATGGAGCTGATCATTGTCCGTCTCGCAGGGAGCACCTCAAGAAGCTTGCGGTCACCGGTTCGAGCTAGACGGCGAATCGATTCGAGGGATGCCTGGGTTGGCTTCGTAGACGGGATGAGGGAGAAGGGGGGAAAGACGGGTGGTTGTGTCGCCCGCGATACCTGCTCTTGCTTGTACAATGCACAGCTTCACGATTCGCAACATCTTTGAGGACCGCCTTGCCCGCGATTGCTTCACGGGAGAGCGAGCCAGTCGCCGCACAAAGCATTTCGAGTGAATTCTTGAACAAGTCTGCCTTCATCGCTCCTTCTTCCACAATCTACTCCGCATCCGTTCCGCGACCTCGACAGGGACATTCCATCCTGCATCGAGCCGCCGCAAGCTCAGGACCTTTCCGTCTGCATCGCCGAGCGCGAGCGCAGCGAGCGAGAGGTACGTGTGGTAGACGTCTGTCCGGACTTTGAGCGTGAGTCTCCGCGGCGTAGGATGATGAGAGAATTACGGACCTGGGCGCGCGCCAGGTTCTCGTGCGATTCCGCCAAAGACCTTGTGCTGGCAGTCGAGAAGCCATGTTCGGTCAAGTGCTGGGTCGAGGACGTCCTCAATGGAGAGGTCCGGCGCGATGGCTGGAAGGAGGAGCTGTGGGGAACAGTGGTCAGCTATCGCCGCAGCGTTGAGAGACAAGAGAAGGGGCGAACTGAGATTGCGCCCATATTCCAGAAGCTGTAGCATGCATCCGTCGGCTTGTTCACCCTGCCCTGGAAGCCCGCTGCATCGTTCGGATCTCGTACAGGTCCTCGACGCTCCTGTTCTTCGTCCTCGTCCGAAGAATCTGACGGTTCAGGCGGTGGAGGGCGGATCTGTCGGTCGATCAGCCAGCGCAACAAGGAATGCGGTTCTGCCAGATCGGCGAGGCGGGAAGCGAGCTTGAATGAGGCGATGGCGCAGTACGTCGGACCGGCTGCGAGCAGATGCATTTCGTCAATGTAGGTCGGGCGAAGCGAGCGGGAGTGAACGAACCGTTCGCTTCCAGCCCGGGCCGCTGAGCGAAGCCTCCCTCGTACCGCTGCACACGATGTGCGTCAGTTCACCAACATTGTGAGCAAGGAGAGAGAGGGGGCGGGCTTACTCGGCAGCAGTTCAGGAAGTAGAGCCCTAGGTTGACATCGATTGTGCTCCAGTCGTCTAGCATTGACGCGACGGCGAATGCAGAATACGTTGATCGAGGGTCTCCCGCTTCTGAGCAGCCGGGGAACTGCAGAAACCTGCAGAAGAGCGGGATCAGCGACAATGCTTGCAGAGGGAGAATGGAGGAAGGGGTCACGCACGAGCCGTCCGAGGTCTGGCACGCGCCAATGAAGCGCAACAGACCTTGCCGGTCTAGTCGCTCGAAAGTGTCGTCGAGGAGGCCGAGGATCAGGAGAGCCGTGTAGGTTTGGATGAGGTTTGGCGGGTCGAGCGAGCTAACGGCGGACGTTGACGGTTCTGCTTCTGCGATGGGATGCCTGGTGCAGGATCAGGGGTCATCAGTCAGACCAATGCTCGATGGTCGAGACTGGGAACCGCACCTTGCTGCCGCGAGCGAGTCTGAACCTCGGAAACCTCCCTCAGCCGTCTGCTGCTCGTACACCCAGTCGATGAATCCCTCCCGCTGAGTCGGTTTGAGCAGAACTTGGAGAGCGGAAAGCGAAGGGTCGGCCGTAGAGACTGTAGAGGCAGGGATCAGAGCGAGGGAAGCGAGGCAGAAGTAGGCCAGCGTCATCCTGGCAGGTGCAGTCGAGTCGTCAGTGCCGCTGACTTTCAATCTGACAGTTTTCCGACCCACCTGCTCGCATCCTCGGCCTGGTACGGCGTCGGAAGGTACTTGGCGTGCCGGAGAGCGAAGAGGGCATGCTGCTTGGCGAGGAAAGCGGTGGGCGGGGCGGCGGGAAACTCAGCGTCGCTCATCATCCCTATGGAGCAGCCCGAGCCAGTCAACAAGCCAGTGGAAGCGCTTGGCGAGTGAGGTGCAGGCCAACTCAAGCCGGCACCGCCTCCCCGCAAGGTCTCCCTCGCTCCTCTCGCTGCCCACAACGGCTTACAAGGCTGAGACTGCTCTCACCGCGCTCTGAGCTCGAGATAGCTCACTCGGGTCCGCCAGCGTCGACCGCCCAGCCCGCCGACCCGATTTCTCTCCCTTCCCCGTTTCTCATCAGCTCGCCCCACTTCAAACTCGTATCGCGGCACACACAGCACAATGGCGAACCTCCTGCGGGCCTACAACTCGGCTCTGTACGTCTCACGTCCATGCGCATCCACCAGGCGCCTTATCTGCCTCGAAGCGCACCCTCCTGGCATCCGCTGACCTCGCGTTGACCCCTCACTACAGCATGCGGCGACCGTATGCAACGGGTATGGCCTCCGCTGCCTTCCTATTTGGCGCTGGAGACGTTCTTGCACAGCAGGGCATCGAGAAGAGGGGTGCGGACCATGACGTCGGTATCGGCCCGCTTTCCCTGGCGGAGAAACGATTGTACTGACTGCTTTCGATGTTCGCAGTACATGCGGACGTTGCGGCTGGCAGGATACGGCGGTGCGTGATCGCTGCATTGACCCAGACCTTCGCAGGAGCTGACAGTCGACTTCTCCTTCCTGCTCACCCCCTTCCCGTCCGCCTCCCTTGTCACTACAGGCTTGATCTTCGCTCCTCTGATCACGCGAGTGTACGGAGGAATCGAGCGAATCCGGTTCCAGTCGAAGGTTGCCAGTTCGTCAAATTTCCCCGCCTCCCTGCTCACCTCGTCCTTACTCTCGCTCTACCTACAGCAACCGTGGCTCGCGTCGGCGTCGACCAGTTCGTGCTCACGCCGTGTGTCTTGACGCTGTTCTTCACTTGCCAATCCCTGCTCGAGGGCAAGGGTTTCTCCGAGGCGCGCAACCGCATCGAAAACAAGTGGTGGCCGACGATCCAGAAGAACTGGGGGGTGCGTCAAGGCGTCCTTTTGTCTACCGAGCGACAGATTTTGACAGACGCTGCTCCTGCAGACTTGGATTCCTGTCCAGCTCATCAACTTCTCTGTTGTCCCGCTGCATCTGCGACTCTTGGTCGTCAACGGTGGGTCCTTGGCTCTCTTCTCGCTTGTCTGCGCGTCCTGACGAGTCGTTCTCGTTGGCAGTTGTTTCGCTCTTCTGGAAGTGCGCACCCGCTCGATTCGCCTCCGACGACTAAACCGCTGACTCTCGTCCTCTCGCAGCGCCTACCTCTCGTATGCGAACGCTCAGGGTGCACCGAAGGACCACGTCAAGGAGATCATGGGCGAGGTCGCATAGATGTAGAGGCTATAGATATAGAGGCCATGCGATGCGTTACAACAATGCGATGGATGCGAGAAGTGTGCGAGGGATGCTACAGGTCGTCTAGTCGTCCTCCTCGTACTTTTCCTCTCCTGCTTCAGCCTCCTCAGCCGCCTTGGCCTGCTCCGCCGCCCGAGCCCGCTCCTTCTTGACCGTCTCGGCGAGCTTGTTCACCAGCGCCGGGACGTTCTGCCTCTTCTTCGCGCTGATGGGGACGACCCAGATCGGGTCCTCGGGACTCCTGATGCCCGCCTCCATCTCCTCCTTCTCCACCCCGCGCACATACTCCATCAACTCGACAAGCTTCCTCCGCCCGTCCTCGGCCGACTTGCGCCTGGCCTCTTCGAGCGCAGCAGGATCAACATCCGCCTCTCCCGCATCCATCTCAACCTGCTCCTCTGCCTCAGCAGGCCCAAACAAGTCCGCCTTGTTGGCGACGACACCTCGGATCCGGCCTTCCAGCTCGCCCTCCCTCATCTCCTTCATCCGGGCATACTCTCGCAGCTCCTTGCGGAGACTACGAATAGCGCCGCAAGGGTCGGGGGAGGAAAGGTCGACGACGTAGACGAGTGCCGAGCAGCGCTCGATGTGTCGCAGGAAGGCGTGTCCGAGCCCGACGTTGAGAGACGAGTCTTTGACCAAGCCAGGGTTATCGGTCATCGTGAACCGCAGGACTTCCGAGCGCTCAGAATCCCCTCGTCGAGGGAAATCGGCGGGCAGGTGTTTCCGCCGCTCGGCGCGCGAGGCGTGCTGCTTCTCGGCGGAGAAGTACAGAGGAGTCGAAGGGGTGTCGCTGATCTCGGCTTCGTCTGAGGAGTGAGGGGCCGCGCGAGGGCCGGAGAAGGTGCCGTCGGACCAGATGATGCAGGTGCCGTGATGAGGATTGAGGGTGGTGAAGGCGTACGAGGCTACGCGAGGGGCCGACGAGGTGAGGGAACGGAGAAGGGTGCTGCGGGCGGTCAGGGCATCAGCATGGTCTTGCAGCTCAGCATCGACGGCGGCGCACCTCTTGCCGGCGTTGGGCAACCCAACGAGACCAACCTCGCCGATTGACTTGACCTCCAACTCGAAGATCACCCGGTCTCCTTCGCCTCCTCGAGTCGCATACTTCGGCGAGCGGTCTTCGTGGGTTAAGAAGGAGGGGTTGCCGAGACCTGGCTGGCCTCCCGGCACGAGCAGGATGGGGTCGTCAATCGGCGTGGGCTTGACGAGGTCGAGGTAAAGAGGCGCATCATCTTCCTCCTCGTCCCATGCGCGATTGCGACGGAAGCGGCCCTTGACGCGACTCGCCGGCATGTCAATTTCGCGCGAGAGCATCTTCGAGAGGAGCTGGTGCTCTGTGCGGAGGAAGCCCGGATGGCCGTCGAGTTCGGCGCCGGGGTACATAACGAAAAGCGCCTTGCGGAGCTTAACGAGTGCGTCGAGTTTGTGCTGAGCAATAGGCTCCTCGTCGAGCTCCTCCCACGCCTCGACATCGTCCGGGTCTCCAAACTTCTCCGCCTGGTCCCGCCGCTTCTTCCACTTCTGCCAGCGGATCTCGCGCGCCTGCGCCTCTTCCATCCTTATCCTGTTCGCCTCGTAAGCCCACTCGAGCTCCTTCCGCTCTTCCTTCTCTTGTTCGAGCACCTCCTCGTCCGTCGACTTCTGGCGGATCTCGCGTACGACAGTCCCGACCGGTACGCGGATGATGGCGTCCTCGCCTCGCGCACCTCCTAGCCAGGATCCTCGCCCTGCTCCTCCTGGGCCAGCTCTGACCGTCCGTCCGAGATGCGAGAGGTTCGAGACGCTTGGGCTGGCGACGAGGTAGACGGACCCGCCAACACCGCCGTTCCCGCCTGCCGGGGGTCCGCGGCGCTGCGCACGGTCACAACAAGAGCTCAGCAAGCGCCCAGACTGCACGTTGAGACCGCCGTACGCACCACGAACTTTTCGCGATGAAACGCGACCCCGCCAGACCCTCCCTTTCCCGACGCCACCGTCACCCTGAGCGTGTCGACAAAGTTGGAGCCCTGTGCGCGGCGCTTCCAGTCTGCCTTGGCCTTTGCCTTGCGCTCGGCGGGGTCTGGTGTCGGTGCGAGTGCCGGATCGAGCGATGGGAGGGTCGAGTACGGTCGCAGCCAGCACGCCGGGCGGTGCCACGGCCGCAGCGAGGTCCTGAGCATTTGGTGATGTAGCAAAGCCAGTCTTCGAAGCGATTGAGCCTGTTCAAGCGGTGTGAGGGTAGCAAACGAGGTCGAGGAGTAGCGGGGTCGCGGTTCGCTCGTACAAGCGCGCGAGCTGCTCTGCGGGATGGCGCGGGACTTTGCGAGGATCGTACGCTGCTCCTGCTGGTGTTCACGAGTCCTGCGAGCTTGCGTGTGAAAGCCAGCGCTGCCGAGGTGGGGACGGCGACTTCGCCTCGAAGTGGTCGCATCGCTCCTGCTCTCGTCGACATCCAGCAATGCCGCAACAGGTGTGTGTGCAGCTACTAGGAAACTCTGTTGAGCCCGGCTGACATCCTCGGATCGCCCGCCGCGCCCCGCAGACTTTCACCAAGGAGCAGGTCGCTTCGCACACGAGCGAGAAGGACGGCGTGTGGATCATCGTGGAGGGGGGCGTGTACGACGTGTGCGTCCGCTCCCGACTGCTCGTACAGATGCAACTCACGCTGACCTGCTCGGAGGGACCTGCAGCACAAAGTTCCTCGACGACCACCCCGGTACGCCTGGTTTCCCTCGATTCTCCTCGCCACCTCGCTCACGTGGCTCGCTTCCTCCGTACAGGTGGCAAGAAGATTCTTATCAACCAGGGCGGCAAGGACGCGACCGAGAAGTTTTGGTCGTTCCATTCAAAGTCGGTCCTCGAAAAGACGGCCAAGCCGTTCCTCATCGGCAGGGTCGGCGATGAGGCGAACCAGGGTACCGACGTCGAGGAGGCTGTTGAGAACAAGGTCGAGGAGGATGCGCCGGCCCAGGTCGAGGAGGAAGAGGACACGACCTACTTTGGCGGCGAGTTTCCTCTCTTGCTCGTCTGGATCGGTCTCATGCTAACCCTCCGCCCTCCGTAGACCTCGTGCCGTTCGGCGACCCCTTCTGGTACCAAGACTGGGCCAGTCCGTACTACAAGGATTCGCACCGCAAGCTCAGGTCTGCCATGCGCGCCTTCACCGGTTCGTCCCCTTTTTCTGCCCATCAGAGTCGAAGCTTACGCTTCCTCTCTTCGCAGACGAGTACTTGACGCCCAACGCGATGGCCTGGGACGACGCGCGACAGATCCCGCCCGAGGAGTACAAGCGCATCGCAGACTTTGGAATCCTCGCCGGTATCGCCGCCGGTGCAGGCGCCTGGCCGACCGAGTACGCGCAGGGCATCCCCGTCCCCGGTGGCTTCGACCCGGCGGAGTGGGACGCGTTCCACAACTTCATCGTCGTCGAGTGAGTTCGGACGTGTCAGCGACGTTTGGCTCGCGAGTTGACTTTTCGTCCGTGCCGCGCAGCGAGATGTCCCGCTGCGGTTCCGGCGGCATTCTCTACGGCCTTCTCGGTGAGTGTGAATCGTTCGCTGAGCTCGTTGCTTGGTGGGAGACGGCGACGCTCTTCCTCACTTTCGACAGTTCCTCTCCGCTTCCTCGCCCTCGACGCCTGCCCCGGCTTCTCTCATGCTCTTCCCCATTCTTCAAGCATAAACTGACGCTCGCTACGCTCCGCAGGCGGCTTTGCAATCAGTTGCGGACCGATCCTCCACTTTGGCTCCGACGAGCTGAAGAAACGGATTCTCCCGTCGCTGCTCAAGGGCGAGAAGCGTTCATGCCTCGCCATCACTGAGCCGGAGGGCGGTAGCGACGTTGCAAACCTGGTGTCGACTGCGCAGCTCTCGGAGGACAAGAAGCACTACATCGTCAACGGGACGAAGAAGTGGATCACCAATGGCGTCTACGCCGACTACTTCGTCACGGCGGTTCGTACGGGTGGCAAGGGTATGGGTGGCCTCTCGCTCATGGTCGTCGAGCGCACCGAGGGCCTCACGACACGCAAGATGGACTGCATGGGCGTCCTCGCCAGCGGGACAACTTACGTCGCTTACGAGGACGTCAAGGTCCCCGTCGGCAACCTCCTCGGCAAGGAGAACAAGGGATTCCAGATTATCATGAGCAAGTGAGTCGCTTCAGTCTTTTTGGAACGCTTCGAGCCCGCTGACTTTCGACGTATCCAGCTTCAACGGCGAGCGAGGCGGTATCGCGATGCAGGCCAACCGTTTCGCGCGCGTCTGTCTCGAGGAGTCCATCAGTGCGTTCGCTCCTACGTTCGCTGCGGAGCGCTGCTGATTGAAGCGCCCGCAGAGTACGCCAACAAGCGCATGACTTTCGGCAAGAAGCTCATCGACCACCCCGTCATCCGAGCCAAGGTCCGTCTCGTTCGCTCACTTAGTAGGCTCAGAACTGATGTCAGCATGCGCGCAGCTCGCCTCGATGGCCCAGAAGATCGAGTCGACGCACGCCTGGCTCGAGGCTGGTACGCTTCACCCTTCGATGGCCAGTCTCTCCGTTGCCCGCTGACACAGCTTGTCGCACAGTCGTCTACCAGACCACGCAGTACGACCACGACACGATCTCGCTACGTGGCGGCGGAACGATGGCGCTTCTCAAGGCGCAGTCGACCGAGACCCTCGAGTTCTGCGCGCGCGAGGTTCGTTCGCTCCTCTTCCTCGTCTCGCCACAACATCAGCTGACTTGGACTTGTGCGTAGGCCTGCCAGATCTTCGGTGGCTTGTCGTACTCGAAGGGCGGACAAGGCGAGAAGGTCGAGCGACTCTACCGCGACGCAAAGGCTTTCTCGATCCCTGGAGGCTCCTTTGAGGTGCGTTACATACCACACTACTCCTGTAGGCCTTTGCGGTGCTGACCCTGCCGTCGCGCCTCCTGCAGATCATGGTTCGCTTCTCTTCCTTCGCTCGCAGCTCTCCTCGCGTATTGACGGTCTTTGACGTTCACAGCAAGACCTCGGTATCAGGCAATCATTGAAGGTGGCGGAGATCATGGGCGCGAAGCTGTAAATCGCTCGAGTGTACAGTCACGCCGCGAGGCAAACTCGCCTCTCCTCCCTTGACCAGGTCTGTCGTTGTGTCCCGTACTTTCCTCCCTATTTGTGTCGGCTATGTCAATATCACCCGTTTAGTGCTCAGCATCCGATGCGAAGAGAGTCATTGGCGAGGAGGAATGCGAGCGAGACTGTGCGTCAAAGACGAGCGACTTCCAACTCGCACTTCCTCTCGTTACAGGAGACGAATTGCTTCGGAACTCTTTCGATATTTCAGTACATGGGGGTAGTCACAACGTGTGGGAGGGTCGAGAAGAGCCGAAAACTAGGCGCTAGAGAGTGCCGGAAAGGAAAGGCAGAAGGGGGAGGAGCGGGGTGATTGCGAGACAGAGAAACAGAGGGAGACCGAGTCTAGGGTGAGGCGACAGAAGGCGACGCGCGTTTTAGATGATCGGGGAAGAACGACATGCGAGGGGAACCGATGCGAAGGCGGGAGGGAAGGGAAGGGGAATCGACGTCGGCAGGCGCTGGGGGGTGGCGCCGGTCGCGGTGGCGTCGCAAGGGCGCGTGGGAGAGAAAGGAGAGTGGAGAGCGAAGGGAGAGGCGGAAAGTCGAAGACGGCGGAGGAAACGGGTCGGGGAGACGACGTTTACTTCTTCTCCTCCGACGACGGCTCCGACGAAGGGGCCTCCTGGTTAGAGTTTCCCTGACTACTGCGGGCTTCGTAAACCTTCTTGAACAGGTTAAGGGATGCCTGCTGGGTCTCCGAGACCTTGGCCTTGATGTCCTCCGGCTTGACATCCGAGCCCTCAACCTGGGCCTTGACGTTGAGCTCGCGGAGCTCGGTGATGAGGCCCTGCACCTTCTTCGCCTCCTCAGCGTCAACCTGCTCCTTGAACTCGTTGAGCGCCTTCTCCGTCTCGGCAGCAACCGAGTCCGCCGAGTTGGCAGCCTCGATGAGCTCGCGGCGGGCCTTGTCAGCCTCCGCGTGCGCCTCGGCCTGCGCAATCATCGACTCGATCTCCTTGTCGGAGAGACCCGAGGAAGCAGCGATGGTGATCGACTGGTCCTTGTTGGTGGCCTTGTCCTTGGCAGAGACGTTGACGATGCCGTCGGCGTCGATGTCGAAGGTAACCTCGATCTGGGGGATGCCCTTGGGCGCAGGGGGGATGCCGACGAGCTGGAAGTTGCCGAGCATCTTGTTGTCGCGGACGAGCTCGCGCTCACCCTGGAAGACCTTGATCTCGACGGCGGTCTGGCCATCGGCAGCGGTCGAGAAGGTCTGCGACTTCTTCGTGGGGATGGTCGTGTTACGGTTGATCAAGCGGGTGAAGACACCGCCGAGGGTCTCGATACCGAGCGAGAGGGGGGTGACGTCGAGGAGGAGGACGTCGGTGACGGAGCCGGCGAGAACACCACCCTGGATGGCAGCGCCGACGGCAACAGCCTCGTCGGGGTTGACACCCTTGGACGGGTCGCGGCCGAAGACGGACTTGACCGTCTCGACGACCTTGGGCATGCGCGACATGCCACCGACAAGGATGACCTCCTCAACCTCCGACGCCTTCATGCCAGCGTCCGAGAGAGCCTTCTTGCAGGGCTCGATGGTCTTCTGGATCAAGGGCCCAACGAGCTGCTCGAGCTGCGAACGGGTGAACTTGAGGTTGATGTGCTTCGGGCCCGAGGCGTCGGCGGTGATGTAGGGAAGGTTGATGTCGGTCTGGGCGGTCGAGGAAAGCTCGATCTTGGCCTTCTCGGCGGCCTCACGGATACGCTGGATGGCCATGCGGTCCTTCGAGAGGTCGAGACCCGACTCCTTCTTGAACGCCTCGACGATGTGGTTGACGAGCGCAATGTCGAAGTCCTCGCCTCCGAGGTGGGTGTTGCCGTTGGTCGACTTAACCTCGAAGACGCCCTTCTGCATCTCGAGGATCGAGACATCGAACGTGCCGCCTCCCAAGTCGTAGACGGCGACCTGGCGAGAGTCGTTGCGGTCAAGGCCGTAGGCGAGGGCGGCAGCGGTAGGCTCGTTGATGACACGGAGGACGTCAAGACCAGCGATCGTTCCGGCGTCCTTGGTGGCCTGGCGCTGCGAGTCGTTGAAGTAGGCGGGGACGGTGATGACGGCGTGCTTGACAGGCTTGCCGAGGAAGCCCTCGGCCGTCTCCTTCATCTTTCCGACGACGAAAGCGCCGATCTGCGACGGGGAGTACTTCTGTCCGCGCGCCTCGAGCCACGCGTCGCCGTTCGAGTGCTTCACGATCTTGAACGGAACGTTGTTCAAGTCCTTCTGGACCTCGGCGTCGGAGAACTTGCGGCCGATCAAACGCTTGGTCGCGAAGAAGGTGTTCTGCAGGCGGGAGGCCGAGCGAGAGTCAACGGCGCGGTCCGAGCAGTTCAAGCGCCGCTTCGCCACTCACCTCAAAGTTGACGACAGCCTGGCGCTTGGCGGGGAGACCGACGAGGCGCTCGCCCTCCTTGGTGAAGGCGACGACCGAGGGAGTTGTCCGGCCACCCTCCGAGTTCTCGAGGACACGAGGGACCTTTCCCTCCATGAGAGCGACACACGAGTTGGTGGTACCCAAGTCCATGCCGATGACGGGACCCGAGACCTTGCCCGAGTTGAACCGCTGCTGGACGAGCGAAGCCTGCCGGGTGAGGACGCAGCGTCGGCGAGCGAGGGTGGCGGGAAGGGTGACGAATGGCGCAGTGTGCAAACAATGTCAGTACGATGCTCTGCAATCACGAACGAGCCCTGCCAGCGCTGCCGTTCGAGGGGAATCTGGGTGGCGATGTGCGATGGCTCGGGGGATGAGGGAGGACTCACGGAGCGCGGGGTGCGGGCGGCGCGGAGGCCAGAGTAGCGAGCGGCAGACAGCATTGCTGTAGTCTGGCTTTGAGTAGGGAGAAGGGGAGCGGGAGAGCGTGAGAGCGTGAGGGAGAGAGAGCGAGCGAGCGCAAGTTGGCGATGCTCAGCGGAACTTGCTCGAACGGCTCATCCCGCGCAACAGCACTCGCCACAGGGTCAACTAAGGCTGTACATGGCTGGAATGCACGCCAACAGGTACCCAAGACCATCCCCCGAACCAAGCGACTCCGTCCAAGCGCGCCCTGCATAACGACCTGCTCAAACTCCTCGGCTTCCGCTCACTCGGACTCGTCCTCCTCTGCTGATCCGCTGCCCTGCTCGTCGTCGTCGTCACTGTCGTCGTTGTCGCTCGGAGGAGAAGGCGAAATGATCTGCGGAGGATGGGAGGTCAGTCGGCGCTCGTGAGACGGGACGGACGGCGGACTCGCCTCGTTCAGCAGCTGGACAAACGGCGCGGCAGTCTCCATCGCATGCTTGACCGTCTGGAGAAAGTCGTCGGCGAGGACGACGTCGTCGGGAAAGTGCGTCTCGACGGCGAACGACCGGCACCTGCGGGAAGTCCTCGTCAGTCTCGACGACTTGCTCAAAGCTCGGCGACACCCACTTGAGCAAGTCGATGTCCTTGTGCGTCTTGTCGACGCCCTCGAGCTTGGGCGCGTTCTTGAGCTGGTCATCGGCGTTGAAGATGCCTCCTCGCTTGCCATCGAGGCGCGGCTTGTCGGACCCAAACAGCCTGACAAACTCCTTCTCGGCGAGGACTTTGCGGAGCGGTTTCGGGTCGCGCAGGATCGCGTTGCGGATGAGCTTGAGCACGTCGGCCTGGGGCGACCAGCACCCGCACCCGACGAACGACTTGCCGCCCGGCTGGATGTGCAAG
The DNA here is from genome assembly GCF_000320785.1 of Rhodotorula toruloides NP11. NCBI lineage: Eukaryota > Fungi > Basidiomycota > Microbotryomycetes > Sporidiobolales > Sporidiobolaceae > Rhodotorula > Rhodotorula toruloides. The sequence continues at coordinate 7,286 of NW_015622997.1, read as the reverse complement.
TAGTACAGCGCGAACGGGCCTTTGCGTCCGGTGCGCGAGTGAGACGCGCACAGGTACCGCTTGTAGGGCGTCTTGTCCTTCGAGAAGCGCACGTCGCGGTAGATCCGATGCATGAGGTCCTTCGCGGGAAGGTGAGGAAGCGTCCAGTCGGCCTCGCTTGCAACGGGCACCCAGGCAGTGATCAGCGTCTTGAAGTTGAGGAAGGCGTGGCGGTAGCGGGCGTCTGTGGAGGGCACGGGGGTCAGTGAACGACAGGATAAAGGACGCGGAGGGAACGCACCGTTCTGCTGGAACCACTCCCGGTCGTTATGCTTCGCCAAATCCGCCAAGAACTCGAGCGTCGTCGGGAGAACGACATGAGTGTCGGCTGTGCGACGAAAGAAAGCGTCAGGAGAGCCGTGGAGAGGGGCGAACGAGCGAACTCACCCTTGGTGTCGGGACCTGCGACCTTTTTGACGGTCCTGACGACGCGCCTATTGAGCCCGCCCGACGCGTCGCTGTCGTAGTCGTCCTCCTCGCTCTCCGTAGCGTCCTTCCCGCTGTACTCGTCCTCGTCCGACTCGTCCTTTGCCTTGCGCTTCTTGCCCTTTGCCTTCGGTCTGTCCTCCTTGTCCCCCTTCGCGCCCTTCCGCCCCGTAGTCTTCTTCTTCCCATTCACCGTCTTTGCCTTACTCTTCTTCGCCTTGCCCTTCACCTCCTTCACCTCGTCATCCTCGCTCGATCCTACCCCACTCGCACTCGCGTGCTCGTCGTCCTCGCTCGCGCTCGACTCGGGCGGCGCGACACGACGGGCCTTCTTCTTCGGAGGCGTGTCGGTGCTGCTCTTGCGCGCCTTGGGAGCTGGGACAGCCATGAGCGAGCGCGTGGACAGCGCGAGAGGAGAGTGCGAGTTGACATCTCTCCTCGATGGCACTCCCTCGCCTCGCAACGCCTGAGTGTGGCAACACCAGCATACGAGCCGTCACACTATGACACGATTTACTGGTCCACTCGCCGATTTACTCGAGAGTTGTGAGCGAGCGCACCGCCTCAGGCGAGCAAGCTCACACTCGCACTCGTCGCTACTCACGCTCACATGGCCCGCTCAGCAAAGCGTACAGCACCGGCTGCTACTACGCATGCTGCCAAGAAGGCGCGCACGGCTCCTGCGCGACGAGACGAGGCGGGAGAGCTCGACGGAGACGAGTCGGAAGTCAACGAGTTCGAGGGACTTGGGGGGAGCGATGAGACTATGAGCGGCGAAGAGGACAGCTTGGATGACAACGACGGACTGCTCGAAGCGCTGGATGGGCAGGAATCGGACGAGGAGGACGAGGAGGACTCGATTGCAGGAGACGGGCAGGACGAGGGGAGCGACATGGACAACCAGATGATTAGCGACGACGGAGAGGACCTGTACGCGAACCTGGATCGCGAGATGGGCGACGAGGAAGACGAGGACGAGGAGGATGAGGACGAGGAGGAGGACCAGGACGACGACGGAGGATGGGAAACGGTTGGGACTGCACCTTCCGCCCCGCTCATTGCGCCTGCCGCCGCACTCGACAAAAAGCGCAAGGCCAAGGCCGCGAAGAAGCTCTCGCCGGCCGAGTTGCGCGCCCTCGCCTTTGCCGAACTTACCGCCTCGCCCATCTCGAACGTCCTCTCGACCCAAGTATCTGCGCTCCTCGACTCGCTTAGTCCGGCCGCATCCTCCTCGTCTGCCCTCCAACCCATCCTCAAGGACCTCCACACGCACATCACGAGCCTGCCGAAGCAGAAGGCCGTCAGCCTCGACGGCTTGCGAAAGAAGGGCCGTGTTGTGCCGCCTGTTGAGGGGCACAACGGCAAGTGGGCGAAGATGGATCTGGCGTGGGAGAAGCCGCGAAGCGAGGACTTGCGCGTCACCGGTGCTTGGGCTTGGGGCGGAGGATACAAGGAGAAGGGCGAGTATATTGTCGAGATTGCCGTCGCGATGCCCCAGGTGCGTCCTGCCACACTTGAACTGTGCTCAAGCGTACTGACTGCTTCCAAGCAGTCCCTCTTCCAACCGAAGGACTACCTCTTCCCCCGCTTCTCCGTCAAGGCCGCTCACTACCTCGTCGTCCTCGCCTCGCTTCTTCCCTCCTCGCTCGGCCCCGTCAGGACTTCCTTTTTTCCTCTGCCCGGCTCTCTCGGCTATGCGCTCGACATCCGGACAGCAGTCAAAAAGGGCGAGGAGAAGGTCGGCTTGGCCAAGGCGAAGGGTGCCGTCCTGCGGATCCGCATCGTCGCTCCTGCTACCGTCTTCCCGACGAACAAGCTCACACCGACGGGCAACGTCGTTCGGCCTCCCTCGCTCCTCGCCTCGACGGAAGGCGACAACCCTCAACTCGATCCCGCTTCTCTCCCTCCGACTCCTCTGCACTCGACTGCTCTTCACCTCTCAACTCTCTCGCTCTCAACGACCCACCTCAAGTACCACCACTCCCTCGCGACCTCCTATCCCGCCTACGCCTCTTCGGTCCGCCTCCTTCGCAATTGGGCCCAGCGGAGAGGCTACGATGCCTCTCTCGGCCTCACTTCAGACTGGTGGGCATGGTGTGTCGCGCGAAGCCTGAATGTCGGTGGGAAGTCGGCGGCTGGAGATGTGGCGAGTTTGGCGGCGGGCGGTGAGGCGTGGGCGGGGTGGAGGAAGGCGGTCGAGTGGCTTGCGAGCGCGAACTGGACGGAGGGGATCTGGTTCAAGTCGATGACCGACGAGACCGTGTGTTCCGAACGCACTTCGAGATTGCGGCGATGCCGGCTGACCCTTGTTGCCCGCAGTACTCGAAGGACGAGTTTCGAAGAGCCTTCAAGGGCAAGCCGCTCTTGGTCGACCCGACCGGCACAGTCAACCTCGCGGCCGGTATCGAGTTGTCAACCCTCGAGACGGTGAGTTACGCTTGTCCGCCGGACTCAATGGGGTGCTGACCACTCGCCCCTTTCACAGCTCAAGCAAGACGCCAAGGAGACCATTTCTTTGCTTCTCGCGGGAATTGAAGACGAGCGCAAGTTCGACAGCGCCTTTGCCCGCGAAGTCCGCGTGACAGAGCGCTTTGACAACTTTGCTCGGTGAGTTGCGCCTTATGCACCACAGCGAAACCCGTCTGACGCCATGCCTCGCAGTATCGTGGTCCCTGCGAATCCGAAGGTCGACGCTGATGCCGCCGTCGATCACCCGAACTCCCTCTCCTACCTCGTGTCGTTGATCCACTCCACCCTCTCCCGAGCTCTCGGCACGCGAGCTCGCGCCTTCCGCATTACCCTTCCCCCGACTCCCTCTCTTTCCACTTCAGCACCTGCCCCGAAGGCATCTTCAGCCGTCACCCTCTCGCTCGGACTCATTCTCGACCCGTCAGACTCGTTGCGGCTTGTCGACCAAGGCCCGTCTGCGGAAGACGAGGAGGCATGCGCCGACTTCCGCGCGTTCTGGGGCGCCAAGTCGGAGTTGAGGCGGTTCAAGGACGGCGCGATCGTCGAGAGTGTCGTCTGGGACGAGCCGTCTGCCGATGGCCTCGGTCCGCAGCGCAGCACAATCGTCCGGCGCATCGTCGAGTACATCCTCGGCGAGCGGCACGGCGTCCCGGCAGCCAACATCGACTTCTTCGCTGGCGGCATGGACCACCTCGTCGTGGAACCGCTTGCAGTTCGGCGGCAGATCTACCTCGAAGACTCGGTCGCGACCGGCAAGGGTTTCACAAACGTCATCACCGCTTTTGATGACATCGTCAAGGAGATGAAGGAGCTGCCCGACTTGCCACTCGGCGTCGCATCCGTGCAACCCTGCTCACCCGGCCTCCGCTACTCATCGACCTTCACCCCTTCTGCCCGCCGCCTGAAAGACTTCGAGCGACTGCCGCACTCTCTGCGATACATCGAGGCGCACGACATGCTCCTCACGCTCGAGAGCTCCGGTCGGTGGCCGGACGACCTCGAGGGTATTCAGAAGATCAAGGCCGCCTTCCTGAGCAAGATTGGCGAGGGTCTCGAGGCGACGCGATCCGTTCTGCGGGCAGAAGTCGTCTTCGATGTTGACGCACGGAGCATTGACGACAATGTCGCTCTCGAGATTCTCACGGCGACTGGTTGGGCTTTCCGCGCCCGCATCTTCTATGACCGCTCGCAGCTCCTCCTCGAGGAGCGAGAAGAGCAGCTCGGCGACGCGGTGAACTCGTCAGCCATCGCCTCTCCACTCGAGCTCTACCAACAGCGATTCGTGCACGCCCCGAAGCACCACGCCGCCATCTCGACTCTCCAGCACCACTTCCCCTTCTTCTCGCTCACCGTCCGTCTCTTCAAGCGATGGGTCTCGTCGCACATGCTGTCGGGATACTTTGCCGACGAGCAGCTCGAGCTGCTTGTCGCTTCCGTCTTCATCGACCCGGCCACGACCTTCAACCCGCCGAGCAGCGGTGCAACGGGATTCGCCCGCGTCATGGAGCGTCTCGCATCCTGGAAGTGGCGCGACGAGCCTCTTCTCGTCCCCATCTACACCTTCACTTCCGCCGTCACCTCGGGACGTCGCGCGGTACTGCCGACGACCAAGAAGGCGCAGGCAGTGTCGAGTTTCCAGGAACTGCGGCTCGCCAAGCCCAACATTGACGAGCACGCGTGGATCATAGCGACCGAAGAGGACGTCGAGGGTACCGTCTGGGGCGTCGAGACGAACAAGGTCGTCGCGGCGCGGATACGAGGACTCGCTCGCGCAACTTTGGCGACGCTCGAGGACGGTGTCGTCAGGGGTGGTCTCGTTGTCGAGGTGCGTTGGTGACAGCTTACGCATGAGAAACACCTGCTGATACATTGTGTCCGCAGCAACTCTTCTCGCCTCCTCTTGCCGACTACGCCTTCCTTGTCCACCTCGACGCCTCCCGCATCCCCCGGCACTTCCAGGCCCTCTCGCCCGAATCAGCGGCTCTTGCATCGCGATCGCGCTCGTCTGTTCTGTCAGGCTCGATGATGGGTGACTTGGAGGAGGAAGACGACGATATCCGAGTTGGCTGGGATCCCGTCGCCGACTTCGTTGACCAACTAAACGTATGTCTGCCTCCCTCTCTTGCAAACGTTCCTCGGACAGCAAGCTAACGCTCTCACACGTACAGCGTCTCTACCCCTCCGTCTTCCTCCTTTTCCACTCTGAACACGGCTCGCCCATCATCGGCGGCATCTGGCACCCGTCCGTCGAGTCGCCCCGCGCCTTCAGCGTCGGCCTGAGCTTCGCCGTCAAGCCTGTCGTCGCGGAGGAAGGCAAGGCGAAGGTTGTGCTGGACAAGAAGGCTGTCTTCAGGGAGATCGAGCGCGTCGGGAAGGGCTTGGTCGTCAAGGTCGAGGAGCCGAAGCGGTAGATGGATGTTGCCGCAATCGAAGGGTCAATCTTGCGCATCTCAGGAAACGAGTTGAGCGAGAGGAGCGAAACCGGGGAGCCGAGTCTCACGCATTGCGACGGGCATCGCTTCGAGCTTTTCTTTGGCGGCGGTACAAAGCGCTGGGAGCAGTACACGAAGTGAAGCAGCGAAGAGACTGACCGAGGGCGAGAGCAGCGACGCCTGGCGAGCTCGAAGCCCGAGTCGAGAGGCGAGAGGCGAGAGACCAGCGACGAAATTCTCTGCGACTCGCATGAGGCAGGCAGTGGATGGACGAGCGCGGGGATTGCATAGCAATGAAGGGGCGCACTGTCTGAGAACGGTGTACGAAAGACAACAGGAACCACGACTGAAAAGCGAAAGTCTCCCCCTTCTCCTCCTTCAACGAAGTCGGCCTCAAATCGGTGCGAGCATGAGGACGGTCAAGCTTGCCATGTCGTTGGCCTGTCAGCGTGTGGACCAGCGCAGGAGAGCGCGGAGTCAACCGAGGGGAGGGCTTGGGAAGGTTGACCTGGACGAGGAGAGATGTCCACTCCTTCAAACGTCGAACGAGGCGTTTGCGCGTCAGTCATCGGCAGTCTAGCCTGTCCGCATCTAGCTCGCTTGCGTGCAGCTGGTGCGAGTCGACGAGAGCGTCTGCGCGTGTGGCTTCCTCGTACTCTCTCCTCCTCCTTCCACGCTACCTCGCTTGTCTGCTGGCTGGACACGCTCGAACACTCCGTACGACATCCACACGCGCCCTCCTACACCTCGCAGCGCTCTCCGATGGCTCCGCCGCACCCTCCCTCGTCCTCGTCCGCCTCGAAAGGCCCTCCTCCGCAACGCCGCAACGGCGTCTTGAGCGACGCGTCGAACACGCCTAGACAGTCCAACACGCCCGCCTCGGTTGGAACGCCTCGTCAAAGCGCGTCGAATGCGCTCAAGCGGGGCAGGGTTGAGGAGGTGGATGGCACCGTCGACCGCTGGGGACGCAAGCGCGTCTTCGGCGAGCGGGACTGGGTGAGCAAGGAACAGCACGAGCTCGAGACGAAGCGCGCGCAGTTTGTCGCTGCGATCCGGAGGAAGACGGAGGAAGAAGCGGCGTTGCAGCGCGCGGGTCAGGGAAGGGGTGACGAGGCTGCCAAGATCCGGTCGGAGCGCGGACGCCTGAAGGAGGAGCTCAAGGGCATCGAGGCGCAGATCAGTAGACTCGACGGGGGATCGGAGACGAGTGCCAGTGACGAGGAGGAGTCGGTGCGTTCCCTCTGCCTTTCGCACTACGAACGACTTGTACACGAGCGCAGCGCAGTGCTGACGCAGTCGTCTCGTCGTTTAGAACATCGGACGCTCGGCGGCGAGGTCCTCAAGCGCCGACGCTGCCGCTCCGCAAGCCGCAACTGCTCGCAACCGCAACCAGCTCCCCGTCGGCGGTTCCAGCTCCAACAGTGACACTCGCACGGCTCCTCAAGCGACCGCTACGCAGCAGGCGCCGAATACGACGGTCCAGCAAGTCGCTCAGTCGACGAGTCGCCCGCGCTGCGACACCCCTCCTCCTCCTCCGCCCTCGCAGACTGCGAATCCCGCTCACAACGCGCCCAACGCACAGCCTGCCGGTCCACAGGCGAGCGGAGCATCCCTTTCGCCCACCTCCCCGAATCAGGAGAACCTCGCAGCAGTCGCAAGCCAATGGCTTCCCCTCCAGTCGCTCGTCGACGAAATCGCTCACAAGGCCTACACCTTGCCGCTCAAGAAGACGCTCAAGCTGGATGGTCTCGTCCACAACGGTTGCTTCAAGGCTGAAGACAAGGAGCGCATCATCAAGCTCGTCGTGCACCTGCTGGAGGAGGTCAGCCGCGGCGCGCAGGCGAAGGAGGCGCTGGCCGCGCTCGGCTTGAAGCCTGCGAACGAGATCAAGACCGTCAAGCACATCTTCTTCGCCGTCCA